>NC_139476.1:310000-315000 GCF_057233095.1 Heloderma suspectum | reverse complement strand
GTCGGGCCCCATGGCCTTGGCGGCCTGTGTGATGCGGTAGTCCCAGGAACCCTCGTCCCACCAGCGTCGCGCCCATGCGCTGCCCCGCCAGCCACGCTCGAAACCTTCCATCCAGAAGTGCTCTGCTATGCGCGGGCGGCCTTCTGGCGCCGTACCGCTTGCCTCCGCACGTGCAAGCGCCCACTTCCCGAAGTTGCAGGCCAGGAAGGAGGCCAGCAGCGCCGGCCCAACTGCCGGGAAGGCCAGCCCCGCCTGCGCGACGGGCCGGTACGCCACCACGCGTGCCAGTGGGAACGTGCGCATGCCCCACAGGAAGGTGAACAGTTCTGCGCTGATGTCTTGCACGAGCCGCTCCGGGGGCGGGTACACTGCTGCCAGGTTGGCCGCCGCCGGGAGCAGGTAGGTGCGCACATAGCGTGCTTTCTGGTACAGGGTGAGCCGCCAGGGCTTCCACTGTGCCACCCTGTTGCGGACCCCTTCTGCCCAGGAGTGCCAGTTGCACTTCCAGCCGTCCCTCCGCACGGAAAAGCGGATGCCGAGCAGCTTGACGTCGTTCTCCGCTTCCACGTCACCGGCGCCTGGTTCGGTGGCCTCCGCCACGCCGGCTCCCCTCGCTGGGCCGCCGCCACCGCTTCCACCGCTGCGCAGCCGCTGCGCTAGTGGCTTCCGCCGTACCGTACCCTCCAGCGCATCGAAAGAGACGACAAAGCTTTTCTCGGCATTCAGGCACGCTCCGGACGCCGCTGCGTATGCGTCAAAAACCCTCCGCACTTCTGTCAGCTCCGCATTGTCATCTCGCACGAGCAGTGAGACGTCATCCGCGTGCGCTACGAGCTTGAGTGTAGGCGCTGCCGAGGCCCGGCCGTTTTGAGGGCCGCCGCCACCGCCGCCTTCGCTGCTGTCGTCGTCGCTGCTCCCGGTGTGCTGGGGCCACTTCCGCGGGTGGACTCCGGCCGCTCCTCCTTCCACTGTCATCCGGGTGGCCAGGTGGAAGCGCACACCGGTGATGCCTTTCTCCAGTTCCAGCCGACACAGCACCGCGTCCAGGCTCAGCACATAGAGCAGCGCGCTGAGCGGGCATCCCTGCCGTACGCCCGACTGGATGAGGATCGGTGCGCCGCGGTGCCCGTTCAGCTGCGGGACGATGGCCGCGCCGTGGTACAGCAGTCGCACATAGCCTACAAAGGTCTCGGGCACGCCCTTCCAGCGCAGCGCCGCCCACAGGAAGGCATGGTGTACGTTGTCGAAGGCCTTCTCCTGGTCCAGCTGGAGCAGCAGCCCGCGCCACTGGCCCATGCGTGCTAGCTGGAAGACTTCACGTAGTGCGCAGAGCGAGTCCTGCATGGCGCGCCCCGGCACCGCGCTGGTCTGCGCACGCACCACGATCTTCCCGGCCACGGCCGCCAGCCGTGCGTTGAGCACTGCTGCCAGCATGCGGTAGTCAACGTTGGTCAGCACGATGGGGCGCCAGTTCTTGAGCAGCGTCAGGTCTCCGCGCTTGGGGAAGAGGACGAGCGTGCCCTCGCCAAAAGTCACGCTAGTCCGGTCCTGTGCCAGGCACGCCGTGAAGACTTCCGCCAAGGGGCGTGCCAGCCAGGCACGGAATTTCTTGTAGAAGGCCCAGCCGAGGCCATCGGGGCCTGGCGCAGAGCGGCTGCGCCCGCGCGCGATGGCCGCCGCCACCTCTTCCTCGGCGATGGGTGCCACCAGGCCGCGTGCGTCCTCCTCGTTCAGGCCCTCACACAGGCTGCGCCAGCCCCGCCTCCCGCCATCGCTGGGCATCGCATCGATGGCGTGCAGGAAGGCCTCGCTTTGGTTGGCAGCGATCTGGGTCTTCTTTGCAAAAAGGGCGCCATAGAAATCCTCAACGACCTGGAGCATCTCTCCCGGGCTCGTGCTGACGCCGTCCGCCTCCGTCCTGCGCAGCCCTTGGATGGCTGCCGGTGGGCTTGCGCCACCGCCCCTGGTCTTCGCCCACTCGTCAACATCTACGCTGCCACCACGCGTGCGGCACACCTTGGCCCGGCGCCGCCGGTCCCAGCGCTCGCGCTGGTAATGCGCGATGCTCTCCCGCGCCTGTGTCAGGACCTTGGTGTCGACAGGCTGGCCGCGCCCGGCACGCGCGTGGCACTGTAGGAAGTGGTAGACGGCATCGTGGTAGCGGCGTGTCTCTGCGGAGTAGGCCGCCCGCTCCTGCCGCCGGCACCGCTGCCGCACCTCTCGCTTGACTCGCTCCCACCACTCCAGCGGGGCCGCATCCCTGTATAGGCCCGCCGTGCGCAGCGACAGCAGGCACGCCAGCGTGGTCGCTACCAGCGCGCGGCACTCCTCCCGCTGAAGCGCCTCCGGGCGCAGGCGCCAAAGGGGTCGCCCCCTCGGGAAGACTTCGCCCACAGCCAGCTCTAGGCGCAGTATCCCGTGGTCGGACCACGGGGTGATGGTCACGGCGCAACGCTGTACGTAGACACTCTCCGGTGCGCGTACCCGGTCCACGCGGCTGGCAAAGCACGGGTGGTAGAACGTGTAGCGTGCAGCGGCACCGTCCCCGACGGGCGGATAACTGCCTGCGTACGCCCTCCGGCACCCTACTGGGAAGAAGTCGAGCGCGTTAGGGGCCTCGCGTGCCTTGTCCGCCAGTCCGGCCTGTGCCAGGAAGCGCTCCAGCTCACGCTCGTCTGGCAGCAGCGGGGCGCCGCCACCATGCAGCGGGCGCTCGGCCTCGCCCGCCGTGCGCACCCCGCCCACGTACGCGCTGCGGTCTGAGAGCCGGGAGCGGTTGTTAAAATCCCCGGCCACGAGCAGGCAACGACGCGTGTGGCACGCGTTCCGCAGATGTGCCCAGAAAGCCCGCCGCCGTGCGGCCTGTACGGGGGCGTAGAGCCCGCAGATGCGGAAGGCACGCTCCTCCGCCGTCCCGCTCGCCGATACGCTCCGCAGCGTCAGGTCCGCCACCAGCAGCCTCCCCGGCACCGCTTCCACGACTCCGTCGATGGCGAGGTCGGCCCGCGAGCGGAAGAGCAGCGCCACGCCCGCCGAGCCTTCCTCGCCGTCGTAGGACCACACCGACGGCCCGGCGGTCCAGAGCCGCTGTGCTCGGCTCCGCTGCTGCTCGTTGGTGAAGTGCAGCTCCTGCAAGATGAGCACGTCCTGCGCCAGCGCTGCCAGGGTTGGCAGGATCTCCTCCGCCCTGCGCCACGAGCGCAAGCCCCTAGCGTTCCACGTCGCGAGGCGTAGCGCAGTCATGGCGTTCAGGGGGTTGCGGCGGCCGCAGACTTCCCTACCCCCTCCGGAGGCCAAGCCGGAGGTGTAGCCTCACCAGGTCGCGCATCCGGGCACGCGTGGGGGGGTCCGGGTGACTCCCAGGGCGGAGGCGCACTGTGCTCTGGGGAGAGGGTGTACGGGACCAGGGCGAGCTCATCCCCGGTGTCCTCCACCGCACTCTCCGTCGACCTACTGTCCGGTGCCCTGATTTCTTTTTCTGGTCGCCTCCGGCCTCCCGGGCAGCCTCGCACGATGTTTCCTGTTCCATCCATGGCGGGAGCTGTCACTGCTCCTGAGCCGACCTCCACCATGCACGTAAAGTCCTGCCTTTCATCCAGCTCGCCGTTGGGGTCAGTCCCGTCCTGTTGCTCACTCCGCGCTTGTAGTACGGTGTTGGGGCCAGTTGGCGGGACAACTGACAGGTCTGCTGATAGTTCGGGGTCGGTGGGCAAGTCGGGTGTCTTCTGCGACGGCCGGCCCTCTCTATCCCTCCCCACCGGGGCTGTACCCACGCTTGGGGTCCCCGACTCCGTCGCGGCACCCCCTCCCCGCCGCCGCCTCTTCATCTTCCGGGCCCGCTGCGCATCCTCGGGCTGCTGCTCTCGCGGCGGGAGCGGCTGCACTGGCGGCGGAGAGGCGTCTTCCCCGCCTGCCTGCCCCTCCTTGGTTGCCGTCTGCTCTTCGGCCGCGCTCCCCCCTTGCCGGTCCTCTTCTAGACCAGGGTCGTTGTCGGCATGTAGGCGTTGGCCTGGCCCTTGCCACTCACCTTCCCCGAGGAGTCTGAAGGCGTTGCATGTCTGTAACACGGTGTTTTGTGCCCGCCACACCTCCACGCCTGTAGCACGTGGCGCGGCGCCTGCAACCCCGGCATCCGGGGTCCTGCCTTTCTTTCCTGCCGGCCGGCGGGTGACCGTCCGCCAGTCGGCGCCCTCCTCCCCCTGGTTGCCAGCGCCCCCCCGGGCCTTTGACTCTTGGGCGCGGGCCCTGTCCGGAGCCCCCGGCCTCACACCTTGCGCCTCCCCTTCCCGCCGTCTCTGTTGCGCTTGATGCCAGGCCTGTGCCTCTGCACGCTCCCGCCCCGCCTGGGCGGCCCTGTTCGCCGCACCCCACCGCTCCTCGTCCTCCCGGTTGTACTGGGCACGCGGACACCAAAAGTAGGTGTGCCCGGGCTCCTCGCACAGGTTGCAGCGGATGCTGGCCTGGCAGGCGGCCGTTGCGTGTCCGCGGACGCCGCACCGCGAGCACAGCGGCGTGGTGCAGTTCCGCCGCCGGTGGCCGTAGGAGCCGCACTGGAAGCACGCCGGCGGCTGGCCGCTGTACCGTGTGATGCCCCTCTCCGCCCCCAGGTAGAAGTACTTTGGGATGCGGCCTCCTCCCGTCTCCTCCCCCTTGAAGGCGACTACGCAACGGTATTCCCCAGTCCAAAAACCGTGCCGGTCACGCTTCTTGTCAGGTCCCATGAGTATTTTTGCATAGCGTGACACCCAGAGAGTCACGTCCTCCTCCGGGATGGCAGAGGTCCTGAAGATGACGGTCAGGACCTTCGTGTCACCCCGGAAGAGCGGCACCACCTCAAAGTCCGCCAGCAGGGCCGGGTTGGCGCGCTGCGCCGCTTTGCAGCCCACCCAAAAGCGGCGGTAGGCGTTCTCGGACGCCAGGCAGACGTCCGTCTCACGCGAGCCTGGAAGTTGAATGAGGGCCACCACATCCGCCCTGTCGAAGGCCAAAGTCTCCAGCAG
>NC_139476.1:290000-305000 GCF_057233095.1 Heloderma suspectum | reverse complement strand
GGCCAGAGCCGTCGCCAGCGCTCGGCGGGAAGATGCCCCCACTCGGCCCGACTCAGGGCCGCCAGCTGGCCCAGCACTACCCTCGTCGAGCCCGTAGCGTCGCATTCTCTCCGCGTCTTTTGTTCGCGGTGGCGCTGGTAGACCAGCGCGAGCAGGACGAAAAGGTTCACGAGCCGGGCCGTGGACCAGGGCACGTCCCAGTACTCCTCCGTCCTGCCGGCACGTTTCCTCGGCCCACGCAGGCCGCCGGGCCGCGGCTCTCTCCCCGCTGCCACGTCCTCCCACCGCTGCGCAAGCAGCGCTGGCCAGTCCAGTGCCTGCGCCACCTCCTCCCACAGACGCCGTGCCGCCGGGCACGTCCACATCGCGTGTTCGGCCGTCTCTCGCTGCGTCACGCCCAACTGCACGGCCTGGCTCTGGCAAGCGAGGCGCACGCACGCCTGAGCGGCTTCATCGCCCCGCAGCCAGGGCTTGCAGCCTTGCAGCGCGAGCACACCGTGGTAGGCCCGCCACCGCACCTCCCACAGCGCGTATGGCACACGCCGGTCCTGGAAGTACTCTAGTGGGTACTCTGGCTCACGCAGGTACTGCGGCCGGCCCTCCTTTGTGCGCTCCCGCTCCGCGTGCGGCGTGAACATGCACGCGTCGAGCATGTCCCAATAGAGGCGGCGCTTGAGTTGTGCCAGCGGACCACCAGCACGTCGCGGCACCCATGGCGTGCCCGCTCCTTCCTCCGGCCCCCGGAAAGCTTGCGCCGGGACACGCCACTGCCGGACCGCTCCGTAGACCTCGGCGAGGTAGTCGGGCCCCATGGCCTTGGCGGCCTGTGTGATGCGGTAGTCCCAGGAACCCTCGTCCCACCAGCGTCGCGCCCATGCGCTGCCCCGCCAGCCACGCTCGAAACCTTCCATCCAGAAGTGCTCTGCTACGCGCGGGCGGCCTTCTGGCGCCGCACCGCTTGCCTCCGCACGTGCAAGCGCCCACTTCCCGAAGTTGCAGGCCAGGAAGGAGGCCAGCAGCGCCGGCCCAACTGCCGGGAAGGCCAGCCCCGCCTGCGCGACGGGCCGGTACGCCACCACGCGTGCCAGTGGGAACGTGCGCATGCCCCACAGGAAGGTGAACAGTTCTGCGCTGATGTCTTGCACGAGCCGCTCCGGGGGCGGGTACACTGCTGCCAGGTTGGCCGCCGCCGGGAGCAGGTAGGTGCGCACATAGCGTGCTTTCTGGTACAGGGTGAGCCGCCAGGGCTTCCACTGTGCTACCCTGTTGCGGACCCCTTCTGCCCAGGAGTGCCAGTTGCACTTCCAGCCGTCCCTCCGCACGGAAAAGCGGATGCCGAGCAGCTTGACGTCGTTCTCCGCTTCCACGTCACCGGCGCCTGGTTCGGTGGCCTCCGCCACGCCGGCTCTCCTCGCTGGGCCGCCGCCACCGCTTCCACCGCTGCGCAGCCGCTGCGCTAGTGGCTTCCGCCGTACCGTACCCTCCAGCGCATCGAAAGAGACGACAAAGCTTTTCTCGGCATTCAGGCACGCTCCGGACGCCGCTGCGTACGCGTCAAAAACCCTCCGCACTTCTGTCAGCTCCGCATTGTCATCTCGCACGAGCAGTGAGACGTCATCCGCGTGCGCTACGAGCTTGAGTGTAGGCGCTGCCGAGGCCCGGCCGTTTTGAGGGCCGCCGCCACCGCCGCCTTCGCTGCTGTCGTCGTCGCTGCTCCCGGTGTGCTGGGGCCACTTCCGCGGGTGGACTCCGGCCGCTCCTCCTTCCACTGTCATCCGGGTGGCCAGGTGGAATCACACACCGGTGATGCCTTTCTCCAGTTCCAGCCGACACAGCACCGCGTCCAGGCTCAGCACATAGAGCAGCGCGCTGAGCGGGCATCCCTGCCGTACGCCCGACTGGATGAGGATCGGTGCGCCGCGGTGCCCGTTCAGCTGCGGGACGATGGCCGCGCCGTGGTACAGCAGTCGCACATAGCCTACAAAGGTCTCGGGCACGCCCTTCCAGCGCAGCGCCGCCCACAGGAAGGCATGGTGTACGTTGTCGAAGGCCTTCTCCTGGTCCAGCTGGAGCAGCAGCCCGCGCCACTGGCCCATGCGTGCTAGCTGGAAGACTTCACGTAGTGCGCAGAGCGAGTCCTGCATGGTGCGCCCCGGCACCGCGCTGGTCTGCGCACGCACCACGATCTTCCCGGCCACGGCCGCCAGCCGTGCGTTGAGCACTGCTGCCAGCACGCGGTAGTCAACGTTGGTCAGCACGATGGGGCGCCAGTTCTTGAGCAGCGTCAGGTCTCCGCGCTTGGGGAAGAGGACGAGCGTGCCCTCGCCAAAAGTCACGCTAGTCCGGTCCTGTGCCAGGCACGCCGTGAAGACTTCCGCCAGGGGGCGTGCCAGCCAGGCACGGAATTTCTTGTAGAAGGCCCAGCCGAGGCCATCGGGGCCTGGCGCAGAGCGGCTGCGCCCGCGCGCGATGGCCGCCGCCACCTCTTCCTCGGCGATGGGTGCCACCAGGCCGCGTGCGTCCTCCTCGTTCAGGCCCTCACACAGGCTGCGCCAGCCCCGCCTCCCGCCATCGCCGGGCATCGCATCAATGGCGTGCAGGAAGGCCTCGCTTTGGTTGGCAGCGATCTGGGTCTTCTTTGCAAAAAGGGCGCCATAGAAATCCTCAACGACCTGGAGCATCTCTCCCGGGCTCGTGCTGACGCCGTCCGCCTCCGTCCTGCGCAGCCCTTGGATGGCTGCCGGTGGGCTTGCGCCACCGCCCCTGGTCTTCGCCCACTCGTCAACATCTACGCTGCCACCACGCGTGCGGCACACCTTGGCCCGGCGCCGCCGGTCCCAGCGCTCGCGCTGGTAGTGCGCGATGCTCTCCCGCGCCTGTGTCAGGACCTTGGTGTCGACAGGCTGGCCGCGTCCGGCACGCGCGTGGCACTGTAGGAAGTGGTAGACGGCATCGTGGTAGCGGCGTGTCTCTGTGGAGTAGGCCGCCCGCTCCTGCCGCCGGCACCGCTGCCGCACCTCTCGCTTGACTCGCTCCCACCACTCCAGCGGGGCCGCATCCCTGTATAGGCCCGCCGTGCGCAGCGACAGCAGGCACGCCAGCGTGGTCGCTACCAGCGCGCGGCACTCCTCCCGCTGAAGCGCCTCCGGGCGCAGGCGCCAAAGGGGTCGCCCCCTCGGGAAGACTTCGCCCACAGCCAGCTCTAGGCGCAGTATCCCGTGGTCGGACCACGGGGTGATGGTCACGGCGCAACGCTGTACGTAGACACTCTCCGGTGCGCGTACCCGGTCCACGCGGCTGGCAAAGCACGGGTGGTAGAACGTGTAGCGTGCAGCGGCGCCGTCCCCGACGGGCGGATAACTGCCTGCGTACGCCCTCCGGCACCCTACTGGGAAGAAGTCGAGCACGTTAGGGGCCTCGCGTGCCTTGTCCGCCAGTCCGGCCTCTGCCAGGAAGCGCTCCAGCTCACGCTCGTCTGGCAGCAGCAGGGCGCCGCCACCATGCAGCGGGCGCTCGGCCTCGCCCGCCGTGCGCACCCCGCCCACGTACGCGCTGCGGTCTGAGAGCCGGGAGCGGTTGTTAAAATCCCCGGCCACGAGCAGGCAACGACGCGTGTGGCACGCGTTCCGCAGATGTGCCCAGAAAGCCCGCCGCCGTGCGGCCTGTACGGGGGCGTAGAGCCCGCAGATGCGGAAGGCACGCTCCTCCGCCGTCCCGCTCGCCGATACGCTCCGCAGCGTCAGGTCCGCCACCAGCAGCCTCCCCGGCACCGCTTCCACGACTCCGTCGATGGCGAGGTCGGCCCGCGAGCGGAAGAGCAGCGCCACGCCCGCCGAGCCTTCCTCGCCGTCGTAGGACCACACCGACGGCCCGGCGGTCCAGAGCCGCTGTGCTCGGCTCCGCTGCTGCTCGTTGGTGAAGTGCAGCTCCTGCAAGATGAGCACGTCCTGCGCCAGCGCTGCCAGGGTTGGCAGGATCTCCTCCGCCCTGCGCCACGAGCGCAAGCCCCTAGCGTTCCACGTCGCGAGGCGTAGCGCAGTCATGGCGTTCAGGGGGTTGCGGCGGCCGCAGACTTCCCTACCCCCTCCGGAGGCCAAGCCGGAGGTATAGCCTCACCAGGTCGCGCATCCGGGCACGCGTGGGGGGGTCCGGGTGACTCCCAGGGCGGAGGCGCACTGCGCTCTGGGGAGAGGGCGTACGGGACCAGGGCGAGCTCGTCCCCGGTGTCCTCCACCGCACTCTCCGTCGACCTACTGTCCGGTGCCCTGATATCTTTTTCTGGTCGCCTCCGGCCTCCCGGGCAGCCTCGCACGATGTTTCCTGTTCCATCCATGGCGGGAGCTGTCACTGCTCCTGAGCCGACCTCCACCATGCACGTAAAGTCCTGCCTTTCATCCAGCTCGCCGTTGGGGTCAGTCCCGTCCTGTTGCTCACTCCGCGCTTGTAGTACGGTGTTGGGGCCAGTTGGCGGGACAACTGACAGGTCTGCTGATAGTTCGGGGTCGGTGGGCAAGTCGGGTGTCTTCTGCGACGGCCGGCCCTCTCTATCCCTCCCCACCGGGGCTGTACCCACGCTTGGGGTCCCCGACTCCGTCGCGGCACCCCCTCCCCGCCGCCGCCTCTTCATCTTCCGGGCCCGCTGCACATCCTCGGGCTGCTGCTCTCGCGGCGGGAGCGGCTGCACTGGCGGCGGAGAGGCGTCTTCCCCGCCTGCCTGCCCCTCCTTGGTTGCCGTCTGCTCTTCGGCCGCGCTCCCCCCTTGCCGGTCCTCTTCTAGACCAGGGTCGTTGTCGGCATGTAGGCGTTGGCCTGGCCCTTGCCACTCACCTTCCCCGAGGAGTCTGAAGGCGTTGTATGTCTGTAACACGGTGTTTTGTGCCCGCCACACCTCCACGCCTGTAGCCCGTGGCGCGGCGCCTGCAACCACGGCATCCGGGGTCCTGCCTTTCTTTCCTGCCGGCCGGCGGGTGACCGTCCGCCAGTCGGCGCCCTCCTCCCCCTGGTTGCCAGCGCCCCCCCGGGCCTTTGACTCTTGGGCGCGGGCCCTGTCCGGAGCCCCCGGCCTCACACCTTGCGCCTCCCCTTCCCGCCGTCTCTGTTGCGCTTGATGCCAGGCCTGTGCCTCTGCACGCTCCCGCCCCGCCTGGGCGGCCCTGTTCGCCGCACCCCACCGCTCCTCGTCCTCCCGGTTGTACTGGGCACGCGGACACCAAAAGTAGGTGTGCCCGGGCTCCTCGCACAGGTTGCAGCGGATGCTGGCCTGGCAGGCGGCCGTTGCGTGTCCGCGGACGCCGCACCGCGAGCACAGCGGCGTGGTGCAGTTCCGCCGCCGGTGGCCGTAGGAGCCGCACTGGAAGCACGCCGGCGGCTGGCCGCTGTACCGTGTGATGCCCCTCTCCGCCCCCAGGTAGAAATACTTTGGGATGCGGCCTCCTCCCGTCTCCTCCCCCTTGAAGGCGACTACGCAACGGTATTCCCCAGTCCAAAAACCGTGCCGGTCACGCTTCTTATCAGGTCCCATGAGTATTTTTGCATAGCGTGACACCCAGAGAGTCACGTCCTCTTCCGGGATGGCAGAGGTCCTGAAGATGACGGTCAGGACCTTCGTGTCACCCCGGAAGAGCGGCACCACCTCAAAGTCCGCCAGCAGGGCCGGGTTGGCGCGCTGCGCCGCTTTGCAGCCCACCCAAAAGCGGCGGTAGGCGTTCTCGGACGCCAGGCAGACGTCCGTCTCACGCGAGCCTGGAAGTTGAATGAGGGCCACCACATCCGCCCTGTCGAAGGCCAAAGTCTCCAGCAGGAGGACCGAGGCCAGGTAGTCCCGCGTGTCTTCCAGGTCAGCCCCCCGGTAGCGGAAGCGCACAACGTAGCGCCGCCACGGGTCTCTGCTCCTCGCGCCCGACCCGTCCGACAGGCCGTCGAGCAGGCGGCCCAGGTAGCCCTCCTCATCCTCCTCCTCGCCGTCCTCATCCCAGGGAAAGGCGTCCCCTGTGCCGCTGCCGCCACCACCTCCACGGCGCCCGCCGCGCCGCTCTGCACGCGCGTTGCCGGCCACCGAGGCGTAGGAGCGCGTCCCGCCGTTCGCCGCCGTCCGCTGTTCCCGCTGAGATGCCGACGCTGCCGTCCCGGCCGTGGCCTCGTCCTTCGGGGTCGCGGAGTTCCGCCTGGCGCCGCCATCTCTGCCGCCGTTCCGAGCACCTGCGGGAGGCACAGCAACAGGCACGGCAGTACCTGGGGACAGACCGGCCTCTCCCCGGAGCCCCCCCTCCTGCTCCTGCTCCGTGTCTGAGGCAGCCCGTCCCGCTTGCCGTGCCCCTGTGACTCCGGCGCCGCTGCTCGCTCCTGACCCGGAGGCCCGCCCAGGACCCTTCCTGGGCCGCTTCTTGGCCGAGTCCTCCTCCGCCGCAGAGCCGGCGCTGCCGAGGCGCGTCTCCCCTCGTTTCCTCGAACCCGCGGCCGAGGGCGGCCTACCCGGGGCTTTGAACGGGCCCGCCGGCTCGCCGCACTCTCCGCCGCTGCTACCCGGACCTCCCAGGTCATCCTCCCGCTCCCCGGAGCCCAGAGACTCACCGGCCGCCGTGGGCGGCACCTCCGATTGGGCCGCCCGCGGCGCTGTCCCCGTCGGTCGCGCCAGCCGTGCCGTCGCTGGACGCTCCGCGTCATCTCGCCCTCGACCGCCGCGCTCTGCCGCCGCTCCGCCCGGCGCCGCTGCCATCGGCCTCCGCTCTGCCGCACGGCCGGCCATTGCTCCCTCGTCCGCCTGCCGCTGCTTCTCGATGCGCTGCCGCTGGCGCAGGAGGCCGATGACGGTCTCCAGCCACTCACGGAAGTCCGCCTGTGGCACGAAGGAGGACCAGTCCTCGGTCCTGGCCAGGAAAAGTACCGGCGCGTCGCTCGGGGCGACGACCCACGTCCGGTGGATATCTTGGAACGTGCGCACCAGGCTGCCCGCCTCCAGCCAGGCCGGGAAGTCGGCGGGCGCGCCACGAGGCCTGCGCCCCACCAGGATCCGGCGTAACGCAGCCAGCGCCAGGGAGCGAACAAGGGCGAGTTGGTTCTCCGTGAGCCCACAGCAACGTCCGGCTAGGGTGTCCCATAGCGGGCGGAAGGTCTGGGTGAAGAAGTCCCAGACCTTGCCCTGGCTGTACTTAGACAGGTTGTTGGTCGGCACCGCGGGGAGGGCGATGCGGGCGACCACGTAGCCCCAGAGGCGCAGCAGGTCATATCGGTCAAACGTTGCCGGCACCACGAGCTCATGGACTCTGGCCAGCGGCGTGTGGAGAGCTTCCGTCCACCGCTGGAGGATCCGGAACTCGCGCGAGCCGCCTCCGCTGCCTCCGGAGGAGGAGCGGAGCGCCGGCAGGCCCCGGCTCATGTCCGTCTCCTCCTCCACCGACGACCCAAAGTCCGTCCCGAACTGCTGACGGAGGAAGTCTGCGTCGACGCGGCCGCCCAGAAGCTCTTTGCCCGGCTCCTCGCTGCCGCGCTCCTGGCTGCTGCTGCGGCTGCTCTTCTCGCTGCTGCCATCCCCTGAGCTGCTCTCCCAGGGTAAGCGCCTTCGTGCGCCGTGCCTGTCCCTCACACCATTTCCCTGGGACCGAGGCTGCGCCACCGCCGCGAGGCTGGTGCCGCCCTCTGACAGGACCAGGCCCTCTCTGTCTCCCACCCGGGGCCCTCCACTGCAGCAAACGCGGGCATTTCCAGGCTCTAACGCCTCCCTCCCTGCCTCCAGCAGTGGCGAGGGCGATGGGCCCCGTGTCACCGCACCGCCCACCCAACCTAGGGCGGCATGCTTGATCGGGGAGCGGGCTCTCCCGTCTCCACCCTCCGCCTCCTGGCCTGCATAGTCGGAGTCAGACCCGGGCGAGCGCCCGGCTCGGTCTGGACTCTCCACACACTCCCAGGCGTCCCCTTCACCTCCCCGGCGACGCCGCACCCCGAAACGGAGCGCGAGGGCATCGCAGCGCCTCTCCAGGTCGCGCAGGGATCGCCAGAGCATGGACTTCTCTCGCCTGAATCCCTCCAGTCCATGGGCCCGCCGCTCCGCCTCCGTCATTTCCTCCAGCTCCGCCAGGCGCTCCTGCTGGGCGGCCATCTGGCCCACCAGCTTCTGCAGCCGCTCTCCCCTCTCGGTGCCTTCCGCCCAGGGGCGCACCCTCTCATACAGCGCGAGGTAGGCAGCGCGCCTCCCAGAGCGTTGCGGGCCCGCCTGCTCCCCCTCCACGCTCTCCTCTCCAAGCCCCTCGGCTGTTGTTCCGAGAACGGCCTCTTGCTCGGCCCCCACTGCAGCCAGGGCCAGCACAGCCCC
Organism: Heloderma suspectum; assembly: GCF_057233095.1. Lineage (NCBI taxonomy): Eukaryota > Metazoa > Chordata > Lepidosauria > Squamata > Helodermatidae > Heloderma > Heloderma suspectum. The sequence goes on along the minus strand of NC_139476.1, from coordinate 296,692 downwards.
CGCTGCCTCCTTACTGCCAGCAGCAGCCCAGGCCCCTGCCTCCGAGTGCTGCCCATCAGCAAGGCTCCAGCCAGCTAATGCTGAGAGCCTGGCTGCCTGAGGCCTACTGTCGAGGCCCACCGGCTCCAGCCCCCCCTCACAACATTCCAGGGGCATCCCAGGGCCCCCCGAGCCCTCTGGGCATGCCCCCCACTGTCCTGCACCCCCCAGTGCCTCCTCCATGCAGCGGGGGCCCCCTCCTGCCGGCACAAAAGCCGCTTCTTCTACCTCCTCCTCCAGCAGCACTGCAGCAGCCGCAGCAGCAGCCATTTTTGTAGGCCTGCAGCTCTCCCGATACTCCAGGAGCTGTACAGGGGGGGTCCCTTCCAGAAAGTTTTTCCGGGGGACCCCCCCTCCGAGGGGGTCCATGACCGCACCCCCGGGTGCCCGGAGGACTCCCCCAGACTCCCCAGCAAGCGGGGTGCTGGCAGGCGTGCTGGTTTTAAAGTTCCAGCTAATGGTTTGTTGGGACTCGCAGGAGCTCCAAACAAACACACCCTCTCCCTTCGAGAGGCAGGGTTAGGGTTAGGGTTAGGGTTAGGGTTAGGGTTAGGGTTAGGTTTTTTTTTTTAGGTTTTTTTTATTTAAAAAATTCTTCCACCTGGCCGCCAGACTACACCCGAGCGCGAAAAACCGTAACAGGAAACGATTGTCTCTTCAACGTCTAACTAATACAAAGAAAAACTAGCTCACCTATTATCTAATACACAGAGTTGACTGTGGTGCCCCCTCAGTCCCCCCCGTCACGTTTCGCTCACGTGATGGGTGGTGTTGGCGCGGCTCCCGTGGCATTGGCCCGCCACGGCCAGAGCCGTTGCCAGCGCTCGGCAGGAAGATGCCCCCACTCGGCCCGACTCAGGGCCGCCAGCTGGCCCAGCACTACCCTCGTCGAGCCCGTAGCGTCGCATTCTCTCCGCGTCTTTTGTTCGCGGTGGCGCTGGTAGACCAGCGCGAGCAGGACGAAAAGGTTCACGAGCCGGGCCGTGGACCAGGGCACGTCCCAGTACTCCTCCGTCCTGCCGGCACTGCCGGCACGTTTCCTCGGCCCACGCAGGCCGCCGGGCCGCGGCTCTCTCCCCGCTGCCACGTCTTCCCACCGCTGCGCAAGCAGCGCTGGCCAGTCCAGTGCCTGCGCCACCTCCTCCCACAGACGCCGTGCCGCCGGGCACGTCCACATCGCGTGTTCGGCCGTCTCTCGCTGCGTCACGCCCAACTGCACGGCCTGGCTCTGGCAAGCGAGGCGCACGCACGCCTGAGCGGCTTCATCGCCCCGCAGCCAGGGCTTGCAGCCTTGCAGCGCGAGCACACCGTGGTAGGCCCGCCACCGCACCTCCCACAGCGCGTATGGCACACGCCGGTCCTGGAAGTACTCCAGTGGGTACTCCGGCTCACGCAGGTACTGCGGCCGGCCCTCCTTTGTGCGCTCCCGCTCCGCGTGCGGCGTGAACATGCACGCGTCGAGCATGTCCCAATAGAGGCGGCGCTTGAGTTGTGCCAGCGGACCACCAGCACGTCGCGGCACCCATGGCGTGCCCGCTCCTTCCTCCGGCCCCCGGAAAGCTTGCGCCGGGACACGCCACTGCCGGACCGCTCCGTAGACCTCGGCGAGGTAGTCGGGCCCCATGGCCTTGGCGGCCTGTGTGATGCGGTAGTCCCAGGAACCCTCGTCCCACCAGCGTCGCGCCCATGCGCTGCCCCGCCAGCCACGCTCGAAACCTTCCATCCAGAAGTGCTCTGCTATGCGCGGGCGGCCTTCTGGCGCCGCACCGCTTGCCTCCGCACGTGCAAGCGCCCACTTCCCGAAGTTGCAGGCCAGGAAGGAGGCCAGCAGCGCCGGCCCAACTGCCGGGAAGGCCAGCCCCGCCTGCGCGACGGGCCGGTACGCCACCACGCGTGCCAGTGGGAACGTGCGCATGCCCCACAGGAAGGTGAACAGTTCTGCGCTGATGTCTTGCACGAGCCGCTCCGGGGGCGGGTACACTGCTGCCAGGTTGGCCGCCGCCGGGAGCAGGTAGGTGCGCACATAGCGTGCTTTCTGGTACAGGGTGAGCCGCCAGGGCTTCCACTGTGCCACCCTGTTGCGGACCCCTTCTGCCCAGGAGTGCCAGTTGCACTTCCAGCCGTCCCTCCGCACGGAAAAGCGGATGCCGAGCAGCTTGACGTCGTTCTCCGCTTCCACGTCACCGGCGCCTGGTTCGGCGGCCTCCGCCACGCCGGCTCCCCTCGCTGGGCCGCCGCCACCGCTTCCACCGCTGCGCAGCCGCTGCGCTAGTGGCTTCCGCCGTACCGTACCCTCCAGCGCATCGAAAGAGACGACAAAGCTTTTCTCGGCATTCAGGCACGCTCCGGACGCCGCTGCGTATGCGTCAAAAACCCTCCGCACTTCTGTCAGCTCCGCATTGTCATCTCGCACGAGCAGTGAGACGTCATCCGCGTGCGCTACGAGCTTGAGTGTAGGCGCTGCCGAGGCCCGGCCGTTTTGAGGGCCGCCGCCACCGCCGCCTTCGCTGCTGTCGTCGTCGCTGCTCCCGGTGTGCTGGGGCCACTTCCGCGGGTGGACTCCGGCCGCTCCTCCTTCCACTGTCATCCGGGTGGCCAGGTGGAAGCGCACACCGGTGATGCCTTTCTCCAGTTCCAGCCGACACAGCACCGTGTCCAGGCTCAGCACATAGAGCAGCGCGCTGAGCGGGCATCCCTGCCGTACGCCCGACTGGATGAGGATCGGTGTGCCGCGGTGCCCGTTCAGCTGCGGGACGATGGCCGCGCCGTGGTACAGCAGTCGCACATAGCCTACAAAGGTCTCGGGCACGCCCTTCCAGCGCAGCGCCGCCCACAGGAAGGCATGGTGTACGTTGTCGAAGGCCTTCTCCTGGTCCAGCTGGAGCAGCAGCCCGCGCCACTGGCCCATGCGTGCTAGCTGGAAGACTTCACGTAGTGCGCAGAGCGAGTCCTGCATGGCGCGCCCCGGCACCGCGCTGGTCTGCGCACGCACCACGATCTTCCCGGCCACGGCCGCCAGCCGTGCGTTGAGCACTGCTGCCAGCACGCGGTAGTCAACGTTGGTCAGCACGATGGGGCGCCAGTTCTTGAGCAGCGTCAGGTCTCCGCGCTTGGGGAAGAGGACGAGCGTGCCCTCGCCAAAAGTCACGCTAGTCCGGTCCTGTGCCAGGCACGCCGTGAAGACTTCCGCCAGGGGGCGTGCCAGCCAGGCACGGAATTTCTTGTAGAAGGCCCAGCCGAGGCCATCGGGGCCTGGCGCAGAGCGGCTGCGCCCGCGCGCGATGGCCGCCGCCACCTCTTCCTCGGCGATGGGTGCCACCAGGCCGCGTGCGTCCTCCTCGTTCAGGCCCTCACACAGGCTGCGCCAGCCCCGCCTCCCGCCATCGCCGGGCATCGCATCGATGGCGTGCAGGAAGGCCTCGCTTTGGTTGGCAGCGATCTGGGTCTTCTTTGCAAAAAGGGCGCCATAGAAATCCTCAACGACCTGGAGCATCTCTCCCGGGCTCGTGCTGACGCCGTCCGCCTCCGTCCTGCGCAGCCCTTGGATGGCTGCCGGTGGGCTTGCGCCACCGCCCCTGGTCTTCGCCCACTCGTCAACATCTACGCTGCCACCACGCGTGCGGCACACCTTGGCCCGGCGCCGCCGGTCCCAGCGCTCGCGCTGGTAATGCGCGATGCTCTCCCGCGCCTGTGTCAGGACCTTGGTGTCGACAGGCTGGCCGCGCCCGGCACGCGCGTGGCACTGTAGGAAGTGGTAGACGGCATCGTGGTAGCGGCGTGTCTCTGCGGAGTAGGCCGCCCGCTCCTGCCGCCGGCACCGCTGCCGCACCTCTCGCTTGACTCGCTCCCACCACTCCAGCGGGGCCGCATCCCTGTATAGGCCCGCCGTGCGCAGCGACAGCAGGCACGCCAGCGTGGTCGCTACCAGCGCGCGGCACTCCTCCCGCTGAAGCGCCTCCGGGCGCAGGCGCCAAAGGGGTCGCCCCCTCGGGAAGACTTCGCCCACAGCCAGCTCTAGGCGCAGTATCCCGTGGTCGGACCACGGGGTGATGGTCACGGCGCAACGCTGTACGTAGACACTCTCCGGTGCGCGTACCCGGTCCACGCGGCTGGCAAAGCACGGGTGGTAGAACGTGTAGCGTGCAGCGGCACCGTCCCCGACGGGCGGATAACTGCCTGCGTACGCCCTCCGGCACCCTACTGGGAAGAAGTCGAGCGCGTTAGGGGCCTCGCGTGCCTTGTCCGCCAGTCCGGCCTGTGCCAGGAAGCGCTCCAGCTCACGCTCGTCTGGCAGCAGCGGGGCGCCGCCACCATGCAGCGGGCGCTCGGCCTCGCCCGCCGTGCGCACCCCGCCCACGTACGCGCTGCGGTCTGAGAGCCGGGAGCGGTTGTTAAAATCCCCGGCCACGAGCAGGCAACGACGCGTGTGGCACGCGTTCCGCAGATGTGCCCAGAAAGCCCGCCGCCGTGCGGCCTGTACGGGGGCGTAGAGCCCGCAGATGCGGAAGGCACGCTCCTCCGCCGTCCCGCTCGCCGATACGCTCCGCAGCGTCAGGTCCGCCACCAGCAGCCTCCCCGGCACCGCTTCCACGACTCCGTCGATGGCGAGGTCGGCCCGCGAGCGGAAGAGCAGCGCCACGCCCGCCGAGCCTTCCTCGCCGTCGTAGGACCACACCGACGGCCCGGCGGTCCAGAGCCGCTGTGCTCGGCTCCGCTGCTGCTCGTTGGTGAAGTGCAGCTCCTGCAAGATGAGCACGTCCTGCGCCAGCGCTGCCAGGGTTGGCAGGATCTCCTCCGCCCTGCGCCACGAGCGCAAGCCCCTAGCGTTCCACGTCGCGAGGCGTAGCGCAGTCATGGCGTTCAGGGGGTTGCGGCGGCCGCAGACTTCCCTACCCCCTCCGGAGGCCAAGCCGGAGGTGTAGCCTCACCAGGTCGCGCATCCGGGCACGCGTGGGGGGGTCCGGGTGACTCCCAGGGCGGAGGCGCACTGTGCTCTGGGGAGAGGGCGTACGGGACCAGGGCGAGCTCATCCCCGGTGTCCTCCACCGCACTCTCCGTCGACCTACTGTCCGGTGCCCTGATTTCTTTTTCTGGTCGCCTCCGGCCTCCCGGGCAGCCTCGCACGATGTTTCCTGTTCCATCCATGGCGGGAGCTGTCACTGCTCCTGAGCCGACCTCCACCATGCACGTAAAGTCCTGCCTTTCATCCAGCTCGCCGTTGGGGTCAGTCCCGTCCTGTTGCTCACTCCGCGCTTGTAGTACGGTGTTGGGGCCAGTTGGCGGGACAACTGACAGGTCTGCTGATAGTTCGGGGTCGGTGGGCAAGTCGGGTGTCTTCTGCGACGGCCGGCCCTCTCTATCCCTCCCCACCGGGGCTGTACCCACGCTTGGGGTCCCCGACTCCGTCGCGGCACCCCCTCCCCGCCGCCGCCTCTTCATCTTCCGGGCCCGCTGCGCATCCTCGGGCTGCTGCTCTCGCGGCGGGAGCGGCTGCACTGGCGGCGGAGAGGCGTCTTCCCCGCCTGCCTGCCCCTCCTTGGTTGCCGTCTGCTCTTCGGCCGCGCTCCCCCCTTGCCGGTCCTCTTCTAGACCAGGGTCGTTGTCGGCATGTAGGCGTTGGCCTGGCCCTTGCCACTCACCTTCCCCGAGGAGTCTGAAGGCGTTGCATGTCTGTAACACGGTGTTTTGTGCCCGCCACACCTCCACGCCTGTAGCCCGTGGCGCGGCGCCTGCAACCCCGGCATCCGGGGTCCTGCCTTTCTTTCCTGCCGGCCGGCGGGTGACCGTCCGCCAGTCGGCGCCCTCCTCCCCCTGGTTGCCAGCGCCCCCCCGGGCCTTTGACTCTTGGGCGCGGGCCCTGTCCGGAGCCCCCGGCCTCACACCTTGCGCCTCCCCTTCCCGCCGTCTCTGTTGCGCTTGATGCCAGGCCTGTGCCTCTGCACGCTCCCGCCCCGCCTGGGCGGCCCTGTTCGCCGCACCCCACCGCTCCTCGTCCTCCCGGTTGTACTGGGCACGCGGACACCAAAAGTAGGTGTGCCCGGGCTCCTCGCACAGGTTGCAGCGGATGCTGGCCTGGCAGGCGGCCGTTGCGTGTCCGCGGACGCCGCACCGCGAGCACAGCGGCGTGGTGCAGTTCCGCCGCCGGTGGCCGTAGGAGCCGCACTGGAAGCACGCCGGCGGCTGGCCGCTGTACCGTGTGATGCCCCTCTCCGCCCCCAGGTAGAAGTACTTTGGGATGCGGCCTCCTCCCGTCTCCTCCCCCTTGAAGGCGACTACGCAACGGTATTCCCCAGTCCAAAAACCGTGCCGGTCACGCTTCTTGTCAGGTCCCATGAGTATTTTTGCATAGCGTGACACCCAGAGAGTCACGTCCTCCTCCGGGATGGCAGAGGTCCTGAAGATGACGGTCAGGACCTTCGTGTCACCCCGGAAGAGCGGCACCACCTCAAAGTCCGCCAGCAGGGCCGGGTTGGCGCGCTGCGCCGCTTTGCAGCCCACCCAAAAGCGGCGGTAGGCGTTCTCGGACGCCAGGCAGACGTCCGTCTCACGCGAGCCTGGAAGTTGAATGAGGGCCACCACATCCGCCCTGTCGAAGGCCAAAGTCTCCAGCAGGAGGACCGAGGCCAGGTAGTCCCGCGTGTCTTCCAGGTCAG
>NC_139476.1:175000-190000 GCF_057233095.1 Heloderma suspectum | reverse complement strand
CGCCGCAGTGCCCGTTCAGCTGCGGGACGATGGCCGCGCCGTGGTACAGCAGTCGCACATAGCCTACAAAGGTCTCGGGCACGCCCTTCCAGCGCAGCGCCGCCCACAGGAAGGCATGGTGTACGTTGTCGAAGGCCTTCTCCTGGTCCAGCTGGAGCAGCAGCCCGCGCCACTGGCCCATGCGTGCTAGCTGGAAGACTTCACGTAGTGCGCAGAGCGAGTCCTGCATGGCGCGCCCCGGCACCGCGCTGGTCTGCGCACGCACCACGATCTTCCCGGCCACGGCCGCCAGCCGTGCGTTGAGCACTGCTGCCAGCACGCGGTAGTCAACGTTGGTCAGCACGATGGGGCGCCAGTTCTTGAGCAGCGTCAGGTCTCCGCGCTTGGGGAAGAGGACGAGCGTGCCCTCGCCAAAAGTCACGCTAGTCCGGTCCTGTGCCAGGCACGCCGTGAAGACTTCCGCCAGGGGGCGTGCCAGCCAGGCACGGAATTTCTTGTAGAAGGCCCAGCCGAGGCCATCGGGACCTGGCGCAGAGCGGCTGCGCCCGCGCGCGATGGCCGCCGCCACCTCTTCCTCGGCGATGGGTGCCACCAGGCCGCGTGCGTCCTCCTCGTTCAGGCCCTCACACAGGCTGCGCCAGCCCCGCCTCCCGCCATCGCCGGGCATCGCATCGATGGCGTGCAGGAAGGCCTCGCTTTGGTTGGCAGCGATCTGGGTCTTCTTTGCAAAAAGGGCGCCATAGAAATCCTCAACGACCTGGAGCATCTCTCCCGGGCTCGTGCTGACGCCGTCCGCCTCCGTCCTGCGCAGCCCTTGGATGGCTGCCGGTGGGCTTGCGCCACCGCCCCTGGTCTTCGCCCACTCGTCAACATCTACGCTGCCACCACGCGTGCGGCGCACCTTGGCCCGGCGCCGCCGGTCCCAGCGCTCGCGCTGGTAATGCGCGATGCTCTCCCGCGCCTGTGTCAGGACCTTGGTGTCGACAGGCTGGCCGCGCCCGGCACGCGCGTGGCACTGTAGGAAGTGGTAGACGGCATCGTGGTAGCGGCGTGTCTCTGCGGAGTAGGCCGCCCGCTCCTGCCGCCGGCACTGCTGCCGCACCTCTCGCTTGACTCGCTCCCACCACTCCAGCGGGGCCGCATCCCTGTATAGGCCCGCCGTGCGCAGCGACAGCAGGCACGCCAGCGTGGTCGCTACCAGCGCGCGGCACTCCTCCCGCTGAAGCGCCTCCGGGCGCAGGCGCCAAAGGGGTCGCCCCCTCGGGAAGACTTCGCCCACAGCCAGCTCTAGGCGCAGTATCCCGTGGTCGGACCACGGGGTGATGGTCACGGCGCAACGCTGTACGTAGACACTCTCCGGTGCACGTACCCGGTCCACGCGGCTGGCAAAGCACGGGTGGTAGAACGTGTAGCGTGCAGCGGCACCGTCCCCGACGGGCGGATAACTGCCTGCGTACGCCCTCCGGCACCCTACTGGGAAGAAGTCGAGCGCGTTAGGGGCCTCGCGTGCCTTGTCCGCCAGTCCGGCCTGTGCCAGGAAGCGCTCCAGCTCACGCTCGTCTGGCAGCAGCGGGGCGCCGCCACCATGCAGCGGGCGCTCGGCCTCGCCCGCCGTGCGCACCCCGCCCACGTACGCGCTGCGGTCTGAGAGCCGGGAGCGGTTGTTAAAATCCCCGGCCACGAGCAGGCAACGACGCGTGTGGCACGCGTTCCGCAGATGTGCCCAGAAAGCCCGCCGCCGTGCGGTCTGTACGGGGGCGTAGAGCCCGCAGATGCGGAAGGCACGCTCCTCCGCCGTCCCGCTCGCCGATACGCTCCGCAGCGTCAGGTCCGCCACCAGCAGCCTCCCCGGCACCGCTTCCACGACTCCGTCGATGGCGAGGTCGGCCCGCGAGCGGAAGAGCAGCGCCACGCCCGCCGAGCCTTCCTCGCCGTCGTAGGACCACACCGACGGCCCGGCGGTCCAGAGCCGCTGTGCTCGGCTCCGCTGCTGCTCGTTGGTGAAGTGCAGCTCCTGCAAGATGAGCACGTCCTGCGCCAGCGCTGCCAGGGTTGGCAGGATCTCCTCCGCCCTGCGCCACGAGCGCAAGCCCCTAGCGTTCCACGTCGCGAGGCGTAGCGCAGTCATGGCGTTCAGGGGGTTGCGGCGGCCGCAGACTTCCCTACCCCCTCCGGAGGCCAAGCCGGAGGTGTAGCCTCACCAGGTCGCGCATCCGGGCACGCGTGGGGGGGTCCGGGTGACTCCCAGGGCGGAGGCGCACTGTGCTCTGGGGAGAGGGCGTACGGGACCAGGGCGAGCTCATCCCCGGTGTCCTCCACCGCACTCTCCGTCGACCTACTGTCCGGTGCCCTGATTTCTTTTTCTGGTCGCCTCCGGCCTCCCGGGCAGCCTCGCACGATGTTTCCTGTTCCATCCATGGCGGGAGCTGTCACTGCTCCTGAGCCGACCTCCACCATGCACGTAAAGTCCTGCCTTTCATCCAGCTCGCCGTTGGGGTCAGTCCCGTCCTGTTGCTCACTCCGCGCTTGTAGTACGGTGTTGGGGCCAGTTGGCGGGACAGCTGACAGGTCTGCTGATAGTTCGGGGTCGGTGGGCAAGTCGGGTGTCTTCTGCGACGGCCGGCCCTCTCTATCCCTCCCCACCGGGGCTGTACCCACGCTTGGGGTCCCCGACTCCGTCGCGGCACCCCCTCCCCGCCGCCGCCTCTTCATCTTCCGGGCCCGCTGCGCATCCTCGGGCTGCTGCTCTCGCGGCGGGAGCGGCTGCACTGGCGGCGGAGAGGCGTCTTCCCCGCCTGCCTGCCCCTCCTTGGTTGCCGTCTGCTCTTCGGCCGCGCTCCCCCCTTGCCGGTCCTCTTCTAGACCAGGGTCGTTGTCGGCATGTAGGCGTTGGCCTGGCCCTTGCCACTCACCTTCCCCGAGGAGTCTGAAGGCGTTGCATGTCTGTAACACGGTGTTTTGTGCCCGCCACACCTCCACGCCTGTAGCCCGTGGCGCGGCGCCTGCAACCCCGGCATCCGGGGTCCTGCCTTTCTTTCCTGCCGGCCGGCGGGTGACCGTCCGCCAGTCGGCGCCCTCCTCCCCCTGGTTGCCAGCGCCCCCCCGGGCCTTTGACTCTTGGGCGCGGGCCCTGTCCGGAGCCCCCGGCCTCACACCTTGCGCCTCCCCTTCCCGCCGTCTCTGTTGCGCTTGATGCCAGGCCTGTGCCTCTGCACGCTCCCGCCCCGCCTGGGCGGCCCTGTTCGCCGCACCCCACCGCTCCTCGTCCTCCCGGTTGTACTGGGCACGCGGACACCAAAAGTAGGTGTGCCCGGGCTCCTCGCACAGGTTGCAGCGGATGCTGGCCTGGCAGGCGGCCGTTGCGTGTCCGCGGACGCCGCACCGCGAGCACAGCGGCGTGGTGCAGTTCCGCCGCCGGTGGCCGTAGGAGCCGCACTGGAAGCACGCCGGCGGCTGGCCGCTGTACCGTGTGATGCCCCTCTCCGCCCCCAGGTAGAAGTACTTTGGGATGCGGCCTCCTCCCGTCTCCTCCCCCTTGAAGGCGACTACGCAACGGTATTCCCCAGTCCAAAAACCGTGCCGGTCACGCTTCTTGTCAGGTCCCATGAGTATTTTTGCATAGCGTGACACCCAGAGAGTCACGTCCTCCTCCGGGATGGCAGAGGTCCTGAAGATGACGGTCAGGACCTTCGTGTCACCCCGGAAGAGCGGCACCACCTCAAAGTCCGCCAGCAGGGCCGGGTTGGCGCGCTGCGCCGCTTTGCAGCCCACCCAAAAGCGGCGGTAGGCGTTCTCGGACGCCAGGCAGACGTCCGTCTCACGCGAGCCTGGAAGTTGAATGAGGGCCACCACATCCGCCCTGTCGAAGGCCAAAGTCTCCAGCAGGAGGACCGAGGCCAGGTAGTCCCGCGTGTCTTCCAGGTCAGCCCCCCGGTAGCGGAAGCGCACAACGTAGCGCCGCCACGGGTCTCTGCTCCTCGCGCCCGACCCGTCCGACAGGCCGTCGAGCAGGCGGCCCAGGTAGCCCTCCTCATCCTCCTCCTCGCCGTCCTCATCCCAGGGAAAGGCGTCCCCTGTGCCGCTGCCGCCACCACCTCCACGGCGCCCGCCGCGCCGCTCTGCACGCGCGTTGCCGGCCACCGAGGCGTAGGAGCGCGTCCCGCCGTTCGCCGCCGTCCGCTGTTCCCGCTGAGCTGCCGACGCTGCCGTCCCGGCCGTGGCCTCGTCCCTCGGGGTCGCGGAGTTCCGCCTAGCGCCGCCATCTCTGCCGCCGTTCCGAGCACCTGCAGGAGGCACAGCAACAGGCACGGCAGTACCTGGGGACAGACCGGCCTCTCCCCGGAGCCCCCCCTCCTGCTCCTGCTCCGTGTCTGAGGCAGCCCGTCCCGCTTGCCGTGCCCCTGTGACTCCGGCGCCGCTGCTCGCTCCTGACCCGGAGGCCCGCCCAGGACCCTTCCTGGGCCGCTTCTTGGCCGAGTCCTCCTCCGCCGCAGAGCCGGCGCTGCCGAGGCGCGTCTCCCCTCGTTTCCTCGAACCCGCGGCCGAGGGCGGCCTTCCCGGGGCTTTGAACGGGCCCGCCGGCTCGCCGCACTCTCCGCCGCTGCCACCCGGACCTCCCAGGTCATCCTCCCGCTCCCCGGAGCCCAGAGACTCACCGGCCGCCGTGGGCGGCACCTCCGATTGGGCCGCCCGCGGCGCTGTCCCCGTCGGTCGCGCCAGCCGTGCCGTCGCTGGACGCTCCGCGTCATCTCGCCCTCGACCGCCGCGCTCTGCCGCCGCTCCGCCCGGCGCCGCTGCCATCGGCCTCCGCTCTGCCGCACGGCCAGCCATTGCTCCCTCGTCCGCCTGCCGCTGCTTCTCGATGCGCTGCCGCTGGCGCAGGAGGCCGATGACGTTCTCCAGCCACTCACGGAAGTCCGCCTGTGACACGAAGGAGGACCAGTCCTCGGTCCTGGCCAGGAAAAGTACCGGCGCGTCGCTCGGGGCGACGACCCACGTCCGGTGGATATCTTGGAACGTGCGCACCAGGCTGCCCGCCTCCAGCCAGGCCGGGAAGTCGGCGGGCGCGCCACGAGGCCTGCGCCCCACCAGGATCCGGCGTAACGCAGCCAGCGCCAGGGAGCGAACGAGGGCGAGTTGGTTCTCCGTGAGCCCACAGCAACGTCCGGCTAGGGTGTCCCATAGCGGGCGGAAGGTCTGGGTGAAGAAGTCCCAGACCCTGCCCTGGCTGTACTTAGACAGGTTGTTGGTCGGCACCGCGGGGAGGGCGATGCGGGCGACCACGTAGCCCCAGAGGCGCAGCAGGTCATATCGGTCAAACGTTGCCGGCACCACGAGCTCATGGACTCTGGCCAGCGGCGTGTGGAGAGCTTCCGTCCACCGCTGGAGGATCCGGAACTCGCGCGAGCCGCCTCCGCTGCCTCCGGAGGAGGAGCGGAGCGCCGGCAGGCCCCGGCTCATGTCCGTCTCCTCCTCCACCGACGACCCAAAGTCCGTCCCGAACTGCTGGCGGAGGAAGTCTGCGTCGACGCGGCCGCCCAGGAGCTCTTTGCCCGGCTCCCCGCTGCCGCGCTCCTGGCTGCTGCTGCGGCTGCTCTTCTCGCTGCTGCCATCCCCTGAGCTGCTCTCCCAGGGTAAGCGCCTTCGTGCGCCGTGCCTGTCCCTCACACCATTTCCCTGGGACCGAGGCTGCGCCACCGCCGCGAGGCTGGTGCCGCCCTCTGACAGGACCAGGCCCTCTCTGTCTCCCACCCGGGGCCCTCCACTGCAGCACACGCGGGCATTTCCGGGCTCTAACGCCTCCCTCCCTGCCTCCAGCAGTGGCGAGGGCGATGGGCCCCGTGTCACCGCACCGCCCACCCAACCTAGGGCGGCATGCTTGATCGGGGAGCGGGCTCTCCCGTCTCCACCCTCCGCCTCCTGGCCTGCATAGTCGGAGTCAGACCCGGGCGAGCGCCCGGCTCGGTCCGGACTCTCCACACACTCCCAGGCGTCCCCTTCACCTCCCCGGCGGCGCCGCACCCCGAAACGGAGCGCGAGGGCATCGCAGCGCCTCTCCAGGTCGCGCAGGGATCGCCAGAGCATGGACTTCTCTCGCCTGAATCCCTCCAGCCCATGGGCCCGCCGCTCCGCCTCCGTCATTTCCTCCAGCTCCGCCAGGCGCTCCTGCTGGGCGGCCATCTGGCCCACCAGCTTCTGCAGCCGCTCTCCCCTCTCGGTGCCTTCCGCCCAGGGGCGCACCCTCTCATACAGCGCGAGGTAGGCAGCGCGCCTCCCAGAGCGCTGCGGGCCCGCCTGCTCCCCCTCCACGCTCTCCTCTCCAAGCCCCTCGGCTGTTGTTCCGAGAACGGCCTCTTGCTCGGCCCCCACTGCAGCCAGGGCCAGCACAGCCCCCGCTGCCTCCTTACTGCCAGTAGCAGCCCAGGCCACTGCCTCCGAGTGCTGCCCATCAGCAAGGCTCCAGCCAGCTAATGCTGAGAGCCTGGCTGCCTGAGGCCTACTTTCGAGGCCCACCGGCTCCAGCCCCCCCTCACAACATTCCAGGGGCGTCCCAGGGCCCCCCGAGCCCTCTGGGCATGCCCCCCACTGTCCTGCACCCCTCAGTGACTCCTCCATGCAGCGGGGGCCCCCTCCTGCCGGCACAAAAGCCGCTTCTCCTACCTCCTCCTCCAGCAGCACTGCAGCAGCCGCAGCAGCAGCCATTTTTGTAGGCCTGCAGCTCTCCCGATACTCCAGGAGCTGTACAGGGGGGGTCCCTTCCAGAAAGTTTTTCCGGGGGACCCCCCCTCCGAGGGGGTCCATGACCGCACCCCCGGGTGCCCGGAGGACTCCCCCAGACTCCCCAGCAAGCGGGGTGCTGGCAGACGAGCTGGTTTTAAAGTTCCAGCTAATTGTTTGTTGGGACTCGCAGGAGCTCCAAACAAACACACCCTCTCCCTTCGAGAGGCAGGGTTAGGGTTAGGGTTAGGGTTAGGGTTAGGGTTAGGGTTAGGGTTAGGGTTAGGGTTAGGGGTTAGGGTTAGGGTTAGGGTTAGGGTTAGGGTTAGGGTTAGGGTTAGGGTTAGGGTTAGGGTTAGGGGTTAGGGTTAGGGTTAGGGTTAGGGTTAGGGTTAGGGTTAGGGTTAGGGTTAGGGTTAGGGTTAGGGTTAGGTTTTTTTTTAGGTTTTTTTTTTTAGGTTTTTTTTATTTAAAAAATTCTTCCACCTGGCCGCCAGACTACACCCGAGCGCGAAAAACCGTAACAGGAAACGATTGTCTCTTCAACGTCTAACTAATACAAAGAAAAACTAGCTCACCTATTATCTAATACACAGAGTTGACTGTGGTGCCCCCTCAGTCCCCCCCGTCACGTTTCGCTCACGTGATGGGTGGTGTTGGCGCGGCTCCCGTGGTATTGGCCCGCCACGGCCAGAGCCGTCGCCAGCGCTCGGCAGGAAGATGCCCCCACTCGGCCCGACTCAGGGCCGCCAGCTGGCCCAGCACTACCCTCGTCGAGCCCGTAGCGTCGCATTCTCTCCGCGTCTTTTGTTCGCGGTGGCGCTGGTAGACCAGCGCGAGCAGGACGAAAAGGTTCACGAGCCGGGCCGTGGACCAGGGCACGTCCCAGTACTCCTCCGTCCTGCCGGCACTGCCGGCACGTTTCCTCGGCCCACGCAGGCCGCCGGGCCGCGGCTCTCTCCCCGCTGCCACGTCTTCCCACCGCTGCGCAAGCAGCGCTGGCCAGTCCAGTGCCTGCGCCACCTCCTCCCACAGACGCCGTGCCGCCGGGCACGTCCACATCGCGTGTTCGGCCGTCTCTCGCTGCGTCACGCCCAACTGCACGGCCTGGCTCTGGCAAGCGAGGCGCACGCACGCCTGAGCGGCTTCATCGCCCCGCAGCCAGGGCTTGCAGCCTTGCAGCGCGAGCACACCGTGGTAGGCCCGCCACCGCACCTCCCACAGCGCGTATGGCACACGCCGGTCCTGGAAGTACTCCAGTGGGTACTCCGGCTCACGCAGGTACTGCGGCCGGCCCTCCTTTGTGCGCTCCCGCTCCGCGTGCGGCGTGAACATGCACGCGTCGAGCATGTCCCAATAGAGGCGGCGCTTGAGTTGTGCCAGCGGACCACCAGCACGTCGCGGCACCCATGGCGTGCCCGCTCCTTCCTCCGGCCCCCGGAAAGCTTGCGCCGGGACACGCCACTGCCGGACCGCTCCGTAGACCTCGGCGAGGTAGTCGGGCCCCATGGCCTTGGCGGCCTGTGTGATGCGGTAGTCCCAGGAACCCTCGTCCCACCAGCGTCGCGCCCATGCGCTGCCCCGCCAGCCACGCTCGAAACCTTCCATCCAGAAGTGCTCTGCTATGCGCGGGCGGCCTTCTGGCGCCGCACCGCTTGCCTCCGCACGTGCAAGCGCCCACTTCCCGAAGTTGCAGGCCAGGAAGGAGGCCAGCAGCGCCGGCCCAACTGCCGGGAAGGCCAGCCCCGCCTGCGCGACGGGCCGGTACGCCACCACGCGTGCCAGTGGGAACGTGCGCATGCCCCACAGGAAGGTGAACAGTTCTGCGCTGATGTCTTGCACGAGCCGCTCCGGGGGCGGGTACACTGCTGCCAGGTTGGCCGCCGCCGGGAGCAGGTAGGTGCGCACATAGCGTGCTTTCTGGTACAGGGTGAGTCGCCAGGGCTTCCACTGTGCCACCCTGTTGCGGACCCCTTCTGCCCAGGAGTGCCAGTTGCACTTCCAGCCGTCCCTCCGCACGGAAAAGCGGATGCCGAGCAGCTTGACGTCGTTCTCCGCTTCCACGTCACCGGCGCCTGGTTCGGTGGCCTCCGCCACGCCGGCTCCCCTCGCTGGGCCGCCGCCACCGCTTCCACCGCTGCGCAGCCGCTGCGCTAGTGGCTTCCGCCGTACCGTACCCTCCAGCGCATCGAAAGAGATGACAAAGCTTTTCTCGGCATTCAGGCACGCTCCGGACGCCGCTGCGTATGCGTCAAAAACCCTCCGCACTTCTGTCAGCTCCGCATTGTCATCTCGCACGAGCAGTGAGACGTCATCCGCGTGCGCTACGAGCTTGAGTGTAGGCGCTGCCGAGGCCCGGCCGTTTTGAGGGCCGCCGCCACCGCCGCCTTCGCTGCTGTCGTCGTCGCTGCTCCCGGTGTGCTGGGGCCACTTCCGCGGGTGGACTCCGGCCGCTCCTCCTTCCACTGTCATCCGGGTGGCCAGGTGGAAGCGCACACCGGTGATGCCTTTCTCCAGTTCCAGCCGACACAGCACCGCGTCCAGGCTCAGCACATAGAGCAGCGCGCTGAGCGGGCATCCCTGCCGTACGCCCGACTGGATGAGGATCGGTGCGCCGCGGTGCCCGTTCAGCTGCGGGACGATGGCCGCGCCGTGGTACAGCAGTCGCACATAGCCTACAAAGGTCTCGGGCACGCCCTTCCAGCGCAGCGCCGCCCACAGGAAGGCATGGTGTACGTTGTCGAAGGCCTTCTCCTGGTCCAGCTGGAGCAGCAGCCCGCGCCACTGGCCCATGCGTGCTAGCTGGAAGACTTCACGTAGTGCGCAGAGCGAGTCCTGCATGGCGCGCCCCGGCACCGCGCTGGTCTGCGCACGCACCACGATCTTCCCGGCCACGGCCGCCAGCCGTGCGTTGAGCACTGCTGCCAGCACGCGGTAGTCAACGTTGGTCAGCACGATGGGGCGCCAGTTCTTGAGCAGCGTCAGGTCTCCGCGCTTGGGGAAGAGGACGAGCGTGCCCTCGCCAAAAGTCACGCTAGTCCGGTCCTGTGCCAGGCACGCCGTGAAGACTTCCGCCAGGGGGCGTGCCAGCCAGGCACGGAATTTCTTGTAGAAGGCCCAGCCGAGGCCATCGGGGCCTGGCGCAGAGCGGCTGCGCCCGCGCGCGATGGCCGCCGCCACCTCTTCCTCGGCGATGGGTGCCACCAGGCCGCGTGCGTCCTCCTCGTTCAGGCCCTCACACAGGCTGCGCCAGCCCCGCCTCCCGCCATCGCCGGGCATCGCATCGATGGCGTGCAGGAAGGCCTCGCTTTGGTTGGCAGCGATCTGGGTCTTCTTTGCAAAAAGGGCGCCATAGAAATCCTCAACGACCTGGAGCATCTCTCCCGGGCTCGTGCTGACGCCGTCCGCCTCCGTCCTGCGCAGCCCTTGGATGGCTGCCGGTGGGCTTGCGCCACCGCCCCTGGTCTTCGCCCACTCGTCAACATCTACGCTGCCACCACGCGTGCGGCACACCTTGGCCCGGCGCCGCCGGTCCCAGCGCTCGCGCTGGTAATGCGCGATGCTCTCCCGCGCCTGTGTCAGGACCTTGGTGTCGACAGGCTGGCCGCGCCCGGCACGCGCGTGGCACTGTAGGAAGTGGTAGACGGCATCGTGGTAGCGGCGTGTCTCTGCGGAGTAGGCCGCCCGCTCCTGCCGCCGGCACCGCTGCCGCACCTCTCGCTTGACTCGCTCCCACCACTCCAGCGGGGCCGCATCCCTGTATAGGCCCGCCGTGCGCAGCGACAGCAGGCACGCCAGCGTGGTCGCTACCAGCGCGCGGCACTCCTCCCGCTGAAGCGCCTCCGGGCGCAGGCGCCAAAGGGGTCGCCCCCTCGGGAAGACTTCGCCCACAGCCAGCTCTAGGCGCAGTATCCCGTGGTCGGACCACGGGGTGATGGTCACGGCGCAACGCTGTACGTAGACACTCTCCGGTGCGCGTACCCGGTCCACGCGGCTGGCAAAGCACGGGTGGTAGAACGTGTAGCGTGCAGCGGCACCGTCCCCGACGGGCGGATAACTGCCTGCGTACGCCCTCCGGCACCCTACTGGGAAGAAGTCGAGCGCGTTAGGGGCCTCGCGTGCCTTGTCCGCCAGTCCGGCCTGTGCCAGGAAGCGCTCCAGCTCACGCTCGTCTGGCAGCAGCGGGGCGCCGCCACCATGCAGCGGGCGCTCGGCCTCGCCCGCCGTGCGCACCCCGCCCACGTACGCGCTGCGGTCTGAGAGCCGGGAGCGGTTGTTAAAATCCCCGGCCACGAGCAGGCAACGACGCGTGTGGCACGCGTTCCGCAGATGTGCCCAGAAAGCCCGCCGCCGTGCGGCCTGTACGGGGGCGTAGAGCCCGCAGATGCGGAAGGCACGCTCCTCCGCCGTCCCGCTCGCCGATACGCTCCGCAGCGTCAGGTCCGCCACCAGCAGCCTCCCCGGCACCGCTTCCACGACTCCGTCGATGGCGAGGTCGGCCCGCGAGCGGAAGAGCAGCGCCACGCCCGCCGAGCCTTCCTCGCCGTCGTAGGACCACACCGACGGCCCGGCGGTCCAGAGCCGCTGTGCTCGGCTCCGCTGCTGCTCGTTGGTGAAGTGCAGCTCCTGCAAGATGAGCACGTCCTGCGCCAGCGCTGCCAGGGTTGGCAGGATCTCCTCCGCCCTGCGCCACGAGCGCAAGCCCCTAGCGTTCCACGTCGCGAGGCGTAGCGCAGTCATGACGTTCAGGGGGTTGCGGCGGCCGCAGACTTCCCTACCCCCTCCGGAGGCCAAGCCGGAGGTGTAGCCTCACCAGGTCGCGCATCCGGGCACGCGTGGGGGGGTCCGGGTGACTCCCAGGGCGGAGGCGCACTGTGCTCTGGGGAGAGGGCGTACGGGACCAGGGCGAGCTCATCCCCGGTGTCCTCCACCGCACTCTCCGTCGACCTACTGTCCGGTGCCCTGATTTCTTTTTCTGGTCGCCTCCGGCCTCCCGGGCAGCCTCGCACGATGTTTCCTGTTCCATCCATGGCGGGAGCTGTCACTGCTCCTGAGCCGACCTCCACCATGCACGTAAAGTCCTGCCTTTCATCCAGCTCGCCGTTGGGGTCAGTCCCGTCCTGTTGCTCACTCCGCGCTTGTAGTACGGTGTTGGGGCCAGTTGGCGGGACAACTGACAGGTCTGCTGATAGTTCGGGGTCGGTGGGCAAGTCGGGTGTCTTCTGCGACGGCCGGCCCTCTCTATCCCTCCCCACCGGGGCTGTACCCACGCTTGGGGTCCCCGACTCCGTCGCGGCACCCCCTCCCCGCCGCCGCCTCTTCATCTTCCGGGCCCGCTGCGCATCCTCGGGCTGCTGCTCTCGCGGCGGGAGCGGCTGCACTGGCGGCGGAGAGGCGTCTTCCCCGCCTGCCTGCCCCTCCTTGGTTGCCGTCTGCTCTTCGGCCGCGCTCCCCCCTTGCCGGTCCTCTTCTAGACCAGGGTCGTTGTCGGCATGTAGGCGTTGGCCTGGCCCTTGCCACTCACCTTCCCCGAGGAGTCTGAAGGCGTTGCATGTCTGTAACACGGTGTTTTGTGCCCGCCACACCTCCACGCCTGTAGCACGTGGCGCGGCGCCTGCAACCCCGGCATCCGGGGTCCTGCCTTTCTTTCCTGCCGGCCGGCGGGTGACCGTCCGCCAGTCGGCGCCCTCCTCCCCCTGGTTGCCAGCGCCCCCCCGGGCCTTTGACTCTTGGGCGCGGGCCCTGTCCGGAGCCCCCGGCCTCACACCTTGCGCCTCCCCTTCCCGCCGTCTCTGTTGCGCTTGATGCCAGGCCTGTGCCTCTGCACGCTCCCGCCCCGCCTGGGCGGCCCTGTTCGCCGCACCCCACCGCTCCTCGTCCTCCCGGTTGTACTGGGCACGCGGACACCAAAAGTAGGTGTGCCCGGGCTCCTCGCACAGGTTGCAGCGGATGCTGGCCTGGCAGGCGGCCGTTGCGTGTCCGCGGACGCCGCACCGCGAGCACAGCGGCGTGGTGCAGTTCCGCCGCCGGTGGCCGTAGGAGCCGCACTGGAAGCACGCCGGCGGCTGGCCGCTGTACCGTGTGATGCCCCTCTCCGCCCCCAGGTAGAAGTACTTTGGGATGCGGCCTCCTCCCGTCTCCTCCCCCTTGAAGGCGACTACGCAACGGTATTCCCCAGTCCAAAAACCGTGCCGGTCACGCTTCTTGTCAGGTCCCATGAGTATTTTTGCATAGCGTGACACCCAGAGAGTCACGTCCTCCTCCGGGATGGCAGAGGTCCTGAAGATGACGGTCAGGACCTTCGTGTCACCCCGGAAGAGCGGCACCACCTCAAAGTCCGCCAGCAGGGCCGGGTTGGCGCGCTGCGCCGCTTTGCAGCCCACCCAAAAGCGGCGGTAGGCGTTCTCGGACGCCAGGCAGACGTCCGTCTCACGCGAGCCTGGAAGTTGAATGAGGGCCACCACATCCGCCCTGTCGAAGGCCAAAGTCTCCAGCAGGAGGACCGAGGCCAGGTAGTCCCGCGTGTCTTCCAGGTCAGCCCCCCGGTAGCGGAAGCGCACAACGTAGCGCCGCCACGGGTCTCTGCTCCTCGCGCCCGACCCGTCCGACAGGCCGTCGAGCAGGCGGCCCAGGTAGCCCTCCTCATCCTCCTCCTCGCCGTCCTCATCCCAGGGAAAGGCGTCCCCTGTGCCGCTGCCGCCACCACCTCCACGGCGCCCGCCGCGCCGCTCTGCACGCGCGTTGCCGGCCACCGAGGCGTAGGAGCGCGTCCCGCCGTTCGCCGCCGTCCGCTGTTCCCGCTGAGCTGCCGACGCTGCCGTCCCGGCCGTGGCCTCGTCCCTCGGGGTCGCGGAGTTCCGCCTAGCGCCGCCATCTCTGCCGCCGTTCCGAGCACCTGCAGGAGGCACAGCAACAGGCACGGCAGTACCTGGGGACAGACCGGCCTCTCCCCGGAGCCCCCCCTCCTGCTCCTGCTCCGTGTCTGAGGCAGCCCGTCCCGCTTGCCGTGCCCCTGTGACTCCGGCGCCGCTGCTCGCTCCTGACCCGGAGGCCCGCCCAGGACCCTTCCTGGGCCGCTTCTTGGCCGAGTCCTCCTCCGCCGCAGAGCCGGCGCTGCCGAGGCGCGTCTCCCCTCGTTTCCTCGAACCCGCGGCCGAGGGCGGCCTTCCCGGGGCTTTGAACGGGCCCGCCGGCTCGCCGCACTCTCCGCCGCTGCCACCCGGACCTCCCAGGTCATCCTCCCGCTCCCCGGAGCCCAGAGACTCACCGGCCGCCGTGGGCGGCACCTCCGATTGGGCCGCCCGCGGCGCTGTCCCCGTCGGTCGCGCCAGCCGTGCCGTCGCTGGACGCTCCGCGTCATCTCGCCCTCGACCGCCGCGCTCTGCCGCCGCTCCGCCCGGCGCCGCTGCCATCGGCCTCCGCTCTGCCGCACGGCCAGCCATTGCTCCCTCGTCCGCCTGCCGCTGCTTCTCGATGCGCTGCCGCTGGCGCAGGAGGCCGATGACGTTCTCCAGCCACTCACGGAAGTCCGCCTGTGACACGAAGGAGGACCAGTCCTCGGTCCTGGCCAGGAAAAGTACCGGCGCGTCGCTCGGGGCGACGACCCACGTCCGGTGGATATCTTGGAACGTGCGCACCAGGCTGCCCGCCTCCAGCCAGGCCGGGAAGTCGGCGGGCGCGCCACGAGGCCTGCGCCCCACCAGGATCCGGCGTAACGCAGCCAGCGCCAGGGAGCGAACGAGGGCGAGTTGGTTCTCCGTGAGCCCACAGCAACGTCCGGCTAGGGTGTCCCATAGCGGGCGGAAGGTCTGGGTGAAGAAGTCCCAGACCCTGCCCTGGCTGTACTTAGACAGGTTGTTGGTCGGCACCGCGGGGAGGGCGATGCGGGCGACCACGTAGCCCCAGAGGCGCAGCAGGTCATATCGGTCAAACGTTGCCGGCACCACGAGCTCATGGACTCTGGCCAGCGGCGTGTGGAGAGCTTCCGTCCACCGCTGGAGGATCCGGAACTCGCGCGAGCCGCCTCCGCTGCCTCCGGAGGAGGAGCGGAGCGCCGGCAGGCCCCGGCTCATGTCCGTCTCCTCCTCCACCGACGACCCAAAGTCCGTCCCGAACTGCTGGCGGAGGAAGTCTGCGTCGACGGGCCGCCCAGGAGCTCTTTGCCCGGCTCCCCGCTGCCGCGCTCCTGGCTGCTGCTGCGGCTGCTCTTCTCGCTGCTGCCATCCCCTGAGCTGCTCTCCCAGGGTAAGCGCCTTCGTGCGCCGTGCCTGTCCCTCACACCAT
>NC_139476.1:0-135000 GCF_057233095.1 Heloderma suspectum | reverse complement strand
GTTAGGGTTAGGGTTAGGGTTAGGGTTAGGGTTAGGGTTAGGGTTAGGGTTAGGGTTAGGGTTAGGGTTAGGGTTAGGGTTAGGGTTAGGGTTAGGGTTAGGGTTAGGGTTAGGGTTAGGGTTAGGGTTAGGGTTAGGGTTAGGGTTAGGGTTAGGGTTAGGGTTAGGGTTAGGGTTAGGGTTAGGGTTAGGGTTAGGGTTAGGGTTAGGGTTAGGGTTAGGGTTAGGGTTAGGGTTAGGGTTAGGGTTAGGGTTAGGGTTAGGGTTAGGGTTAGGGTTAGGGTTAGGGTTAGGGTTAGGGTTAGGGTTAGGGTTAGGGTTAGGGTTAGGGTTAGGGTTAGGGTTAGGGTTAGGGTTAGGGTTAGGGTTAGGGTTAGGGTTAGGGTTAGGGTTAGGGTTAGGGTTAGGGTTAGGGTTAGGGTTAGGGTTAGGGTTAGGGTTAGGGTTAGGGTTAGGGTTAGGGTTAGGGTTAGGGTTAGGGTTAGGGTTAGGGTTAGGGTTAGGGTTAGGGTTAGGGTTAGGGTTAGGGTTAGGGTTAGGGTTAGGGTTAGGGTTAGGGTTAGGGTTAGGGTTAGGGTTAGGGTTAGGGTTAGGGTTAGGGTTAGGGTTAGGGTTAGGGTTAGGGTTAGGGTTAGGGTTAGGGTTAGGGTTAGGGTTAGGGTTAGGGTTAGGGTTAGGGTTAGGGTTAGGGTTAGGGTTAGGGTTAGGGTTAGGGTTAGGGTTAGGGTTAGGGTTAGGGTTAGGGTTAGGGTTAGGGTTAGGGTTAGGGTTAGGGTTAGGGTTAGGGTTAGGGTTAGGGTTAGGGTTAGGGTTAGGGTTAGGGTTAGGGTTAGGGTTAGGGTTAGGGTTAGGGTTAGGGTTAGGGTTAGGGTTAGGGTTAGGGTTAGGGTTAGGGTTAGGGTTAGGGTTAGGGTTAGGGTTAGGGTTAGGGTTAGGGTTAGGGTTAGGGTTAGGGTTAGGGTTAGGGTTAGGGTTAGGGTTAGGGTTAGGGTTAGGGTTAGGGTTAGGGTTAGGGTTAGGGTTAGGGTTAGGGTTAGGGTTAGGGTTAGGGTTAGGGTTAGGGTTAGGGTTAGGGTTAGGGTTAGGGTTAGGGTTAGGGTTAGGGTTAGGGTTAGGGTTAGGGTTAGGGTTAGGGTTAGGGTTAGGGTTAGGGTTAGGGTTAGGGTTAGGGTTAGGGTTAGGGTTAGGGTTAGGGTTAGGGTTAGGGTTAGGGTTAGGGTTAGGGTTAGGGTTAGGGTTAGGGTTAGGGTTAGGGTTAGGGTTAGGGTTAGGGTTAGGGTTAGGGTTAGGGTTAGGGTTAGGGTTAGGGTTAGGGTTAGGGTTAGGGTTAGGGTTAGGGTTAGGGTTAGGGTTAGGGTTAGGGTTAGGGTTAGGGTTAGGGTTAGGGTTAGGGTTAGGGTTAGGGTTAGGGTTAGGGTTAGGGTTAGGGTTAGGGTTAGGGTTAGGGTTAGGGTTAGGGTTAGGGTTAGGGTTAGGGTTAGGGTTAGGGTTAGGGTTAGGGTTAGGGTTAGGGTTAGGGTTAGGGTTAGGGTTAGGGTTAGGGTTAGGGTTAGGGTTAGGGTTAGGGTTAGGGTTAGGGTTAGGGTTAGGGTTAGGGTTAGGGTTAGGGTTAGGGTTAGGGTTAGGGTTAGGGTTAGGGTTAGGGTTAGGGTTAGGGTTAGGGTTAGGGTTAGGGTTAGGGTTAGGGTTAGGGTTAGGGTTAGGGTTAGGGTTAGGGTTAGGGTTAGGGTTAGGGTTAGGGTTAGGGTTAGGGTTAGGGTTAGGGTTAGGGTTAGGGTTAGGGTTAGGGTTAGGGTTAGGGTTAGGGTTAGGGTTAGGGTTAGGGTTAGGGTTAGGGTTAGGGTTAGGGTTAGGGTTAGGGTTAGGGTTAGGGTTAGGGTTAGGGTTAGGGTTAGGGTTAGGGTTAGGGTTAGGGTTAGGGTTAGGGTTAGGGTTAGGGTTAGGGTTAGGGTTAGGGTTAGGGTTAGGGTTAGGGTTAGGGTTAGGGTTAGGGTTAGGGTTAGGGTTAGGGTTAGGGTTAGGGTTAGGGTTAGGGTTAGGGTTAGGGTTAGGGTTAGGGTTAGGGTTAGGGTTAGGGTTAGGGTTAGGGTTAGGGTTAGGGTTAGGGTTAGGGTTAGGGTTAGGGTTAGGGTTAGGGTTAGGGTTAGGGTTAGGGTTAGGGTTAGGGTTAGGGTTAGGGTTAGGGTTAGGGTTAGGGTTAGGGTTAGGGTTAGGGTTAGGGTTAGGGTTAGGGTTAGGGTTAGGGTTAGGGTTAGGGTTAGGGTTAGGGTTAGGGTTAGGGTTAGGGTTAGGGTTAGGGTTAGGGTTAGGGTTAGGGTTAGGGTTAGGGTTAGGGTTAGGGTTAGGGTTAGGGTTAGGGTTAGGGTTAGGGTTAGGGTTAGGGTTAGGGTTAGGGTTAGGGTTAGGGTTAGGGTTAGGGTTAGGGTTAGGGTTAGGGTTAGGGTTAGGGTTAGGGTTAGGGTTAGGGTTAGGGTTAGGGTTAGGGTTAGGGTTAGGGTTAGGGTTAGGGTTAGGGTTAGGGTTAGGGTTAGGGTTAGGGTTAGGGTTAGGGTTAGGGTTAGGGTTAGGGTTAGGGTTAGGGTTAGGGTTAGGGTTAGGGTTAGGGTTAGGGTTAGGGTTAGGGTTAGGGTTAGGGTTAGGGTTAGGGTTAGGGTTAGGGTTAGGGTTAGGGTTAGGGTTAGGGTTAGGGTTAGGGTTAGGGTTAGGGTTAGGGTTAGGGTTAGGGTTAGGGTTAGGGTTAGGGTTAGGGTTAGGGTTAGGGTTAGGGTTAGGGTTAGGGTTAGGGTTAGGGTTAGGGTTAGGGTTAGGGTTAGGGTTAGGGTTAGGGTTAGGGTTAGGGTTAGGGTTAGGGTTAGGGTTAGGGTTAGGGTTAGGGTTAGGGTTAGGGTTAGGGTTAGGGTTAGGGTTAGGGTTAGGGTTAGGGTTAGGGTTAGGGTTAGGGTTAGGGTTAGGGTTAGGGTTAGGGTTAGGGTTAGGGTTAGGGTTAGGGTTAGGGTTAGGGTTAGGGTTAGGGTTAGGGTTAGGGTTAGGGTTAGGGTTAGGGTTAGGGTTAGGGTTAGGGTTAGGGTTAGGGTTAGGGTTAGGGTTAGGGTTAGGGTTAGGGTTAGGGTTAGGGTTAGGGTTAGGGTTAGGGTTAGGGTTAGGGTTAGGGTTAGGGTTAGGGTTAGGGTTAGGGTTAGGGTTAGGGTTAGGGTTAGGGTTAGGGTTAGGGTTAGGGTTAGGGTTAGGGTTAGGGTTAGGGTTAGGGTTAGGGTTAGGGTTAGGGTTAGGGTTAGGGTTAGGGTTAGGGTTAGGGTTAGGGTTAGGGTTAGGGTTAGGGTTAGGGTTAGGGTTAGGGTTAGGGTTAGGGTTAGGGTTAGGGTTAGGGTTAGGGTTAGGGTTAGGGTTAGGGTTAGGGTTAGGGTTAGGGTTAGGGTTAGGGTTAGGGTTAGGGTTAGGGTTAGGGTTAGGGTTAGGGTTAGGGTTAGGGTTAGGGTTAGGGTTAGGGTTAGGGTTAGGGTTAGGGTTAGGGTTAGGGTTAGGGTTAGGGTTAGGGTTAGGGTTAGGGTTAGGGTTAGGGTTAGGGTTAGGGTTAGGGTTAGGGTTAGGGTTAGGGTTAGGGTTAGGGTTAGGGTTAGGGTTAGGGTTAGGGTTAGGGTTAGGGTTAGGGTTAGGGTTAGGGTTAGGGTTAGGGTTAGGGTTAGGGTTAGGGTTAGGGTTAGGGTTAGGGTTAGGGTTAGGGTTAGGGTTAGGGTTAGGGTTAGGGTTAGGGTTAGGGTTAGGGTTAGGGTTAGGGTTAGGGTTAGGGTTAGGGTTAGGGTTAGGGTTAGGGTTAGGGTTAGGGTTAGGGTTAGGGTTAGGGTTAGGGTTAGGGTTAGGGTTAGGGTTAGGGTTAGGGTTAGGGTTAGGGTTAGGGTTAGGGTTAGGGTTAGGGTTAGGGTTAGGGTTAGGGTTAGGGTTAGGGTTAGGGTTAGGGTTAGGGTTAGGGTTAGGGTTAGGGTTAGGGTTAGGGTTAGGGTTAGGGTTAGGGTTAGGGTTAGGGTTAGGGTTAGGGTTAGGGTTAGGGTTAGGGTTAGGGTTAGGGTTAGGGTTAGGGTTAGGGTTAGGGTTAGGGTTAGGGTTAGGGTTAGGGTTAGGGTTAGGGTTAGGGTTAGGGTTAGGGTTAGGGTTAGGGTTAGGGTTAGGGTTAGGGTTAGGGTTAGGGTTAGGGTTAGGGTTAGGGTTAGGGTTAGGGTTAGGGTTAGGGTTAGGGTTAGGGTTAGGGTTAGGGTTAGGGTTAGGGTTAGGGTTAGGGTTAGGGTTAGGGTTAGGGTTAGGGTTAGGGTTAGGGTTAGGGTTAGGGTTAGGGTTAGGGTTAGGGTTAGGGTTAGGGTTAGGGTTAGGGTTAGGGTTAGGGTTAGGGTTAGGGTTAGGGTTAGGGTTAGGGTTAGGGTTAGGGTTAGGGTTAGGGTTAGGGTTAGGGTTAGGGTTAGGGTTAGGGTTAGGGTTAGGGTTAGGGTTAGGGTTAGGGTTAGGGTTAGGGTTAGGGTTAGGGTTAGGGTTAGGGTTAGGGTTAGGGTTAGGGTTAGGGTTAGGGTTAGGGTTAGGGTTAGGGTTAGGGTTAGGGTTAGGGTTAGGGTTAGGGTTAGGGTTAGGGTTAGGGTTAGGGTTAGGGTTAGGGTTAGGGTTAGGGTTAGGGTTAGGGTTAGGGTTAGGGTTAGGGTTAGGGTTAGGGTTAGGGTTAGGGTTAGGGTTAGGGTTAGGGTTAGGGTTAGGGTTAGGGTTAGGGTTAGGGTTAGGGTTAGGGTTAGGGTTAGGGTTAGGGTTAGGGTTAGGGTTAGGGTTAGGGTTAGGGTTAGGGTTAGGGTTAGGGTTAGGGTTAGGGTTAGGGTTAGGGTTAGGGTTAGGGTTAGGGTTAGGGTTAGGGTTAGGGTTAGGGTTAGGGTTAGGGTTAGGGTTAGGGTTAGGGTTAGGGTTAGGGTTAGGGTTAGGGTTAGGGTTAGGGTTAGGGTTAGGGTTAGGGTTAGGGTTAGGGTTAGGGTTAGGGTTAGGGTTAGGGTTAGGGTTAGGGTTAGGGTTAGGGTTAGGGTTAGGGTTAGGGTTAGGGTTAGGGTTAGGGTTAGGGTTAGGGTTAGGGTTAGGGTTAGGGTTAGGGTTAGGGTTAGGGTTAGGGTTAGGGTTAGGGTTAGGGTTAGGGTTAGGGTTAGGGTTAGGGTTAGGGTTAGGGTTAGGGTTAGGGTTAGGGTTAGGGTTAGGGTTAGGGTTAGGGTTAGGGTTAGGGTTAGGGTTAGGGTTAGGGTTAGGGTTAGGGTTAGGGTTAGGGTTAGGGTTAGGGTTAGGGTTAGGGTTAGGGTTAGGGTTAGGGTTAGGGTTAGGGTTAGGGTTAGGGTTAGGGTTAGGGTTAGGGTTAGGGTTAGGGTTAGGGTTAGGGTTAGGGTTAGGGTTAGGGTTAGGGTTAGGGTTAGGGTTAGGGTTAGGGTTAGGGTTAGGGTTAGGGTTAGGGTTAGGGTTAGGGTTAGGGTTAGGGTTAGGGTTAGGGTTAGGGTTAGGGTTAGGGTTAGGGTTAGGGTTAGGGTTAGGGTTAGGGTTAGGGTTAGGGTTAGGGTTAGGGTTAGGGTTAGGGTTAGGGTTAGGGTTAGGGTTAGGGTTAGGGTTAGGGTTAGGGTTAGGGTTAGGGTTAGGGTTAGGGTTAGGGTTAGGGTTAGGGTTAGGGTTAGGGTTAGGGTTAGGGTTAGGGTTAGGGTTAGGGTTAGGGTTAGGGTTAGGGTTAGGGTTAGGGTTAGGGTTAGGGTTAGGGTTAGGGTTAGGGTTAGGGTTAGGGTTAGGGTTAGGGTTAGGGTTAGGGTTAGGGTTAGGGTTAGGGTTAGGGTTAGGGTTAGGGTTAGGGTTAGGGTTAGGGTTAGGGTTAGGGTTAGGGTTAGGGTTAGGGTTAGGGTTAGGGTTAGGGTTAGGGTTAGGGTTAGGGTTAGGGTTAGGGTTAGGGTTAGGGTTAGGGTTAGGGTTAGGGTTAGGGTTAGGGTTAGGGTTAGGGTTAGGGTTAGGGTTAGGGTTAGGGTTAGGGTTAGGGTTAGGGTTAGGGTTAGGGTTAGGGTTAGGGTTAGGGTTAGGGTTAGGGTTAGGGTTAGGGTTAGGGTTAGGGTTAGGGTTAGGGTTAGGGTTAGGGTTAGGGTTAGGGTTAGGGTTAGGGTTAGGGTTAGGGTTAGGGTTAGGGTTAGGGTTAGGGTTAGGGTTAGGGTTAGGGTTAGGGTTAGGGTTAGGGTTAGGGTTAGGGTTAGGGTTAGGGTTAGGGTTAGGGTTAGGGTTAGGGTTAGGGTTAGGGTTAGGGTTAGGGTTAGGGTTAGGGTTAGGGTTAGGGTTAGGGTTAGGGTTAGGGTTAGGGTTAGGGTTAGGGTTAGGGTTAGGGTTAGGGTTAGGGTTAGGGTTAGGGTTAGGGTTAGGGTTAGGGTTAGGGTTAGGGTTAGGGTTAGGGTTAGGGTTAGGGTTAGGGTTAGGGTTAGGGTTAGGGTTAGGGTTAGGGTTAGGGTTAGGGTTAGGGTTAGGGTTAGGGTTAGGGTTAGGGTTAGGGTTAGGGTTAGGGTTAGGGTTAGGGTTAGGGTTAGGGTTAGGGTTAGGGTTAGGGTTAGGGTTAGGGTTAGGGTTAGGGTTAGGGTTAGGGTTAGGGTTAGGGTTAGGGTTAGGGTTAGGGTTAGGGTTAGGGTTAGGGTTAGGGTTAGGGTTAGGGTTAGGGTTAGGGTTAGGGTTAGGGTTAGGGTTAGGGTTAGGGTTAGGGTTAGGGTTAGGGTTAGGGTTAGGGTTAGGGTTAGGGTTAGGGTTAGGGTTAGGGTTAGGGTTAGGGTTAGGGTTAGGGTTAGGGTTAGGGTTAGGGTTAGGGTTAGGGTTAGGGTTAGGGTTAGGGTTAGGGTTAGGGTTAGGGTTAGGGTTAGGGTTAGGGTTAGGGTTAGGGTTAGGGTTAGGGTTAGGGTTAGGGTTAGGGTTAGGGTTAGGGTTAGGGTTAGGGTTAGGGTTAGGGTTAGGGTTAGGGTTAGGGTTAGGGTTAGGGTTAGGGTTAGGGTTAGGGTTAGGGTTAGGGTTAGGGTTAGGGTTAGGGTTAGGGTTAGGGTTAGGGTTAGGGTTAGGGTTAGGGTTAGGGTTAGGGTTAGGGTTAGGGTTAGGGTTAGGGTTAGGGTTAGGGTTAGGGTTAGGGTTAGGGTTAGGGTTAGGGTTAGGGTTAGGGTTAGGGTTAGGGTTAGGGTTAGGGTTAGGGTTAGGGTTAGGGTTAGGGTTAGGGTTAGGGTTAGGGTTAGGGTTAGGGTTAGGGTTAGGGTTAGGGTTAGGGTTAGGGTTAGGGTTAGGGTTAGGGTTAGGGTTAGGGTTAGGGTTAGGGTTAGGGTTAGGGTTAGGGTTAGGGTTAGGGTTAGGGTTAGGGTTAGGGTTAGGGTTAGGGTTAGGGTTAGGGTTAGGGTTAGGGTTAGGGTTAGGGTTAGGGTTAGGGTTAGGGTTAGGGTTAGGGTTAGGGTTAGGGTTAGGGTTAGGGTTAGGGTTAGGGTTAGGGTTAGGGTTAGGGTTAGGGTTAGGGTTAGGGTTAGGGTTAGGGTTAGGGTTAGGGTTAGGGTTAGGGTTAGGGTTAGGGTTAGGGTTAGGGTTAGGGTTAGGGTTAGGGTTAGGGTTAGGGTTAGGGTTAGGGTTAGGGTTAGGGTTAGGGTTAGGGTTAGGGTTAGGGTTAGGGTTAGGGTTAGGGTTAGGGTTAGGGTTAGGGTTAGGGTTAGGGTTAGGGTTAGGGTTAGGGTTAGGGTTAGGGTTAGGGTTAGGGTTAGGGTTAGGGTTAGGGTTAGGGTTAGGGTTAGGGTTAGGGTTAGGGTTAGGGTTAGGGTTAGGGTTAGGGTTAGGGTTAGGGTTAGGGTTAGGGTTAGGGTTAGGGTTAGGGTTAGGGTTAGGGTTAGGGTTAGGGTTAGGGTTAGGGTTAGGGTTAGGGTTAGGGTTAGGGTTAGGGTTAGGGTTAGGGTTAGGGTTAGGGTTAGGGTTAGGGTTAGGGTTAGGGTTAGGGTTAGGGTTAGGGTTAGGGTTAGGGTTAGGGTTAGGGTTAGGGTTAGGGTTAGGGTTAGGGTTAGGGTTAGGGTTAGGGTTAGGGTTAGGGTTAGGGTTAGGGTTAGGGTTAGGGTTAGGGTTAGGGTTAGGGTTAGGGTTAGGGTTAGGGTTAGGGTTAGGGTTAGGGTTAGGGTTAGGGTTAGGGTTAGGGTTAGGGTTAGGGTTAGGGTTAGGGTTAGGGTTAGGGTTAGGGTTAGGGTTAGGGTTAGGGTTAGGGTTAGGGTTAGGGTTAGGGTTAGGGTTAGGGTTAGGGTTAGGGTTAGGGTTAGGGTTAGGGTTAGGGTTAGGGTTAGGGTTAGGGTTAGGGTTAGGGTTAGGGTTAGGGTTAGGGTTAGGGTTAGGGTTAGGGTTAGGGTTAGGGTTAGGGTTAGGGTTAGGGTTAGGGTTAGGGTTAGGGTTAGGGTTAGGGTTAGGGTTAGGGTTAGGGTTAGGGTTAGGGTTAGGGTTAGGGTTAGGGTTAGGGTTAGGGTTAGGGTTAGGGTTAGGGTTAGGGTTAGGGTTAGGGTTAGGGTTAGGGTTAGGGTTAGGGTTAGGGTTAGGGTTAGGGTTAGGGTTAGGGTTAGGGTTAGGGTTAGGGTTAGGGTTAGGGTTAGGGTTAGGGTTAGGGTTAGGGTTAGGGTTAGGGTTAGGGTTAGGGTTAGGGTTAGGGTTAGGGTTAGGGTTAGGGTTAGGGTTAGGGTTAGGGTTAGGGTTAGGGTTAGGGTTAGGGTTAGGGTTAGGGTTAGGGTTAGGGTTAGGGTTAGGGTTAGGGTTAGGGTTAGGGTTAGGGTTAGGGTTAGGGTTAGGGTTAGGGTTAGGGTTAGGGTTAGGGTTAGGGTTAGGGTTAGGGTTAGGGTTAGGGTTAGGGTTAGGGTTAGGGTTAGGGTTAGGGTTAGGGTTAGGGTTAGGGTTAGGGTTAGGGTTAGGGTTAGGGTTAGGGTTAGGGTTAGGGTTAGGGTTAGGGTTAGGGTTAGGGTTAGGGTTAGGGTTAGGGTTAGGGTTAGGGTTAGGGTTAGGGTTAGGGTTAGGGTTAGGGTTAGGGTTAGGGTTAGGGTTAGGGTTAGGGTTAGGGTTAGGGTTAGGGTTAGGGTTAGGGTTAGGGTTAGGGTTAGGGTTAGGGTTAGGGTTAGGGTTAGGGTTAGGGTTAGGGTTAGGGTTAGGGTTAGGGTTAGGGTTAGGGTTAGGGTTAGGGTTAGGGTTAGGGTTAGGGTTAGGGTTAGGGTTAGGGTTAGGGTTAGGGTTAGGGTTAGGGTTAGGGTTAGGGTTAGGGTTAGGGTTAGGGTTAGGGTTAGGGTTAGGGTTAGGGTTAGGGTTAGGGTTAGGGTTAGGGTTAGGGTTAGGGTTAGGGTTAGGGTTAGGGTTAGGGTTAGGGTTAGGGTTAGGGTTAGGGTTAGGGTTAGGGTTAGGGTTAGGGTTAGGGTTAGGGTTAGGGTTAGGGTTAGGGTTAGGGTTAGGGTTAGGGTTAGGGTTAGGGTTAGGGTTAGGGTTAGGGTTAGGGTTAGGGTTAGGGTTAGGGTTAGGGTTAGGGTTAGGGTTAGGGTTAGGGTTAGGGTTAGGGTTAGGGTTAGGGTTAGGGTTAGGGTTAGGGTTAGGGTTAGGGTTAGGGTTAGGGTTAGGGTTAGGGTTAGGGTTAGGGTTAGGGTTAGGGTTAGGGTTAGGGTTAGGGTTAGGGTTAGGGTTAGGGTTAGGGTTAGGGTTAGGGTTAGGGTTAGGGTTAGGGTTAGGGTTAGGGTTAGGGTTAGGGTTAGGGTTAGGGTTAGGGTTAGGGTTAGGGTTAGGGTTAGGGTTAGGGTTAGGGTTAGGGTTAGGGTTAGGGTTAGGGTTAGGGTTAGGGTTAGGGTTAGGGTTAGGGTTAGGGTTAGGGTTAGGGTTAGGGTTAGGGTTAGGGTTAGGGTTAGGGTTAGGGTTAGGGTTAGGGTTAGGGTTAGGGTTAGGGTTAGGGTTAGGGTTAGGGTTAGGGTTAGGGTTAGGGTTAGGGTTAGGGTTAGGGTTAGGGTTAGGGTTAGGGTTAGGGTTAGGGTTAGGGTTAGGGTTAGGGTTAGGGTTAGGGTTAGGGTTAGGGTTAGGGTTAGGGTTAGGGTTAGGGTTAGGGTTAGGGTTAGGGTTAGGGTTAGGGTTAGGGTTAGGGTTAGGGTTAGGGTTAGGGTTAGGGTTAGGGTTAGGGTTAGGGTTAGGGTTAGGGTTAGGGTTAGGGTTAGGGTTAGGGTTAGGGTTAGGGTTAGGGTTAGGGTTAGGGTTAGGGTTAGGGTTAGGGTTAGGGTTAGGGTTAGGGTTAGGGTTAGGGTTAGGGTTAGGGTTAGGGTTAGGGTTAGGGTTAGGGTTAGGGTTAGGGTTAGGGTTAGGGTTAGGGTTAGGGTTAGGGTTAGGGTTAGGGTTAGGGTTAGGGTTAGGGTTAGGGTTAGGGTTAGGGTTAGGGTTAGGGTTAGGGTTAGGGTTAGGGTTAGGGTTAGGGTTAGGGTTAGGGTTAGGGTTAGGGTTAGGGTTAGGGTTAGGGTTAGGGTTAGGGTTAGGGTTAGGGTTAGGGTTAGGGTTAGGGTTAGGGTTAGGGTTAGGGTTAGGGTTAGGGTTAGGGTTAGGGTTAGGGTTAGGGTTAGGGTTAGGGTTAGGGTTAGGGTTAGGGTTAGGGTTAGGGTTAGGGTTAGGGTTAGGGTTAGGGTTAGGGTTAGGGTTAGGGTTAGGGTTAGGGTTAGGGTTAGGGTTAGGGTTAGGGTTAGGGTTAGGGTTAGGGTTAGGGTTAGGGTTAGGGTTAGGGTTAGGGTTAGGGTTAGGGTTAGGGTTAGGGTTAGGGTTAGGGTTAGGGTTAGGGTTAGGGTTAGGGTTAGGGTTAGGGTTAGGGTTAGGGTTAGGGTTAGGGTTAGGGTTAGGGTTAGGGTTAGGGTTAGGGTTAGGGTTAGGGTTAGGGTTAGGGTTAGGGTTAGGGTTAGGGTTAGGGTTAGGGTTAGGGTTAGGGTTAGGGTTAGGGTTAGGGTTAGGGTTAGGGTTAGGGTTAGGGTTAGGGTTAGGGTTAGGGTTAGGGTTAGGGTTAGGGTTAGGGTTAGGGTTAGGGTTAGGGTTAGGGTTAGGGTTAGGGTTAGGGTTAGGGTTAGGGTTAGGGTTAGGGTTAGGGTTAGGGTTAGGGTTAGGGTTAGGGTTAGGGTTAGGGTTAGGGTTAGGGTTAGGGTTAGGGTTAGGGTTAGGGTTAGGGTTAGGGTTAGGGTTAGGGTTAGGGTTAGGGTTAGGGTTAGGGTTAGGGTTAGGGTTAGGGTTAGGGTTAGGGTTAGGGTTAGGGTTAGGGTTAGGGTTAGGGTTAGGGTTAGGGTTAGGGTTAGGGTTAGGGTTAGGGTTAGGGTTAGGGTTAGGGTTAGGGTTAGGGTTAGGGTTAGGGTTAGGGTTAGGGTTAGGGTTAGGGTTAGGGTTAGGGTTAGGGTTAGGGTTAGGGTTAGGGTTAGGGTTAGGGTTAGGGTTAGGGTTAGGGTTAGGGTTAGGGTTAGGGTTAGGGTTAGGGTTAGGGTTAGGGTTAGGGTTAGGGTTAGGGTTAGGGTTAGGGTTAGGGTTAGGGTTAGGGTTAGGGTTAGGGTTAGGGTTAGGGTTAGGGTTAGGGTTAGGGTTAGGGTTAGGGTTAGGGTTAGGGTTAGGGTTAGGGTTAGGGTTAGGGTTAGGGTTAGGGTTAGGGTTAGGGTTAGGGTTAGGGTTAGGGTTAGGGTTAGGGTTAGGGTTAGGGTTAGGGTTAGGGTTAGGGTTAGGGTTAGGGTTAGGGTTAGGGTTAGGGTTAGGGTTAGGGTTAGGGTTAGGGTTAGGGTTAGGGTTAGGGTTAGGGTTAGGGTTAGGGTTAGGGTTAGGGTTAGGGTTAGGGTTAGGGTTAGGGTTAGGGTTAGGGTTAGGGTTAGGGTTAGGGTTAGGGTTAGGGTTAGGGTTAGGGTTAGGGTTAGGGTTAGGGTTAGGGTTAGGGTTAGGGTTAGGGTTAGGGTTAGGGTTAGGGTTAGGGTTAGGGTTAGGGTTAGGGTTAGGGTTAGGGTTAGGGTTAGGGTTAGGGTTAGGGTTAGGGTTAGGGTTAGGGTTAGGGTTAGGGTTAGGGTTAGGGTTAGGGTTAGGGTTAGGGTTAGGGTTAGGGTTAGGGTTAGGGTTAGGGTTAGGGTTAGGGTTAGGGTTAGGGTTAGGGTTAGGGTTAGGGTTAGGGTTAGGGTTAGGGTTAGGGTTAGGGTTAGGGTTAGGGTTAGGGTTAGGGTTAGGGTTAGGGTTAGGGTTAGGGTTAGGGTTAGGGTTAGGGTTAGGGTTAGGGTTAGGGTTAGGGTTAGGGTTAGGGTTAGGGTTAGGGTTAGGGTTAGGGTTAGGGTTAGGGTTAGGGTTAGGGTTAGGGTTAGGGTTAGGGTTAGGGTTAGGGTTAGGGTTAGGGTTAGGGTTAGGGTTAGGGTTAGGGTTAGGGTTAGGGTTAGGGTTAGGGTTAGGGTTAGGGTTAGGGTTAGGGTTAGGGTTAGGGTTAGGGTTAGGGTTAGGGTTAGGGTTAGGGTTAGGGTTAGGGTTAGGGTTAGGGTTAGGGTTAGGGTTAGGGTTAGGGTTAGGGTTAGGGTTAGGGTTAGGGTTAGGGTTAGGGTTAGGGTTAGGGTTAGGGTTAGGGTTAGGGTTAGGGTTAGGGTTAGGGTTAGGGTTAGGGTTAGGGTTAGGGTTAGGGTTAGGGTTAGGGTTAGGGTTAGGGTTAGGGTTAGGGTTAGGGTTAGGGTTAGGGTTAGGGTTAGGGTTAGGGTTAGGGTTAGGGTTAGGGTTAGGGTTAGGGTTAGGGTTAGGGTTAGGGTTAGGGTTAGGGTTAGGGTTAGGGTTAGGGTTAGGGTTAGGGTTAGGGTTAGGGTTAGGGTTAGGGTTAGGGTTAGGGTTAGGGTTAGGGTTAGGGTTAGGGTTAGGGTTAGGGTTAGGGTTAGGGTTAGGGTTAGGGTTAGGGTTAGGGTTAGGGTTAGGGTTAGGGTTAGGGTTAGGGTTAGGGTTAGGGTTAGGGTTAGGGTTAGGGTTAGGGTTAGGGTTAGGGTTAGGGTTAGGGTTAGGGTTAGGGTTAGGGTTAGGGTTAGGGTTAGGGTTAGGGTTAGGGTTAGGGTTAGGGTTAGGGTTAGGGTTAGGGTTAGGGTTAGGGTTAGGGTTAGGGTTAGGGTTAGGGTTAGGGTTAGGGTTAGGGTTAGGGTTAGGGTTAGGGTTAGGGTTAGGGTTAGGGTTAGGGTTAGGGTTAGGGTTAGGGTTAGGGTTAGGGTTAGGGTTAGGGTTAGGGTTAGGGTTAGGGTTAGGGTTAGGGTTAGGGTTAGGGTTAGGGTTAGGGTTAGGGTTAGGGTTAGGGTTAGGGTTAGGGTTAGGGTTAGGGTTAGGGTTAGGGTTAGGGTTAGGGTTAGGGTTAGGGTTAGGGTTAGGGTTAGGGTTAGGGTTAGGGTTAGGGTTAGGGTTAGGGTTAGGGTTAGGGTTAGGGTTAGGGTTAGGGTTAGGGTTAGGGTTAGGGTTAGGGTTAGGGTTAGGGTTAGGGTTAGGGTTAGGGTTAGGGTTAGGGTTAGGGTTAGGGTTAGGGTTAGGGTTAGGGTTAGGGTTAGGGTTAGGGTTAGGGTTAGGGTTAGGGTTAGGGTTAGGGTTAGGGTTAGGGTTAGGGTTAGGGTTAGGGTTAGGGTTAGGGTTAGGGTTAGGGTTAGGGTTAGGGTTAGGGTTAGGGTTAGGGTTAGGGTTAGGGTTAGGGTTAGGGTTAGGGTTAGGGTTAGGGTTAGGGTTAGGGTTAGGGTTAGGGTTAGGGTTAGGGTTAGGGTTAGGGTTAGGGTTAGGGTTAGGGTTAGGGTTAGGGTTAGGGTTAGGGTTAGGGTTAGGGTTAGGGTTAGGGTTAGGGTTAGGGTTAGGGTTAGGGTTAGGGTTAGGGTTAGGGTTAGGGTTAGGGTTAGGGTTAGGGTTAGGGTTAGGGTTAGGGTTAGGGTTAGGGTTAGGGTTAGGGTTAGGGTTAGGGTTAGGGTTAGGGTTAGGGTTAGGGTTAGGGTTAGGGTTAGGGTTAGGGTTAGGGTTAGGGTTAGGGTTAGGGTTAGGGTTAGGGTTAGGGTTAGGGTTAGGGTTAGGGTTAGGGTTAGGGTTAGGGTTAGGGTTAGGGTTAGGGTTAGGGTTAGGGTTAGGGTTAGGGTTAGGGTTAGGGTTAGGGTTAGGGTTAGGGTTAGGGTTAGGGTTAGGGTTAGGGTTAGGGTTAGGGTTAGGGTTAGGGTTAGGGTTAGGGTTAGGGTTAGGGTTAGGGTTAGGGTTAGGGTTAGGGTTAGGGTTAGGGTTAGGGTTAGGGTTAGGGTTAGGGTTAGGGTTAGGGTTAGGGTTAGGGTTAGGGTTAGGGTTAGGGTTAGGGTTAGGGTTAGGGTTAGGGTTAGGGTTAGGGTTAGGGTTAGGGTTAGGGTTAGGGTTAGGGTTAGGGTTAGGGTTAGGGTTAGGGTTAGGGTTAGGGTTAGGGTTAGGGTTAGGGTTAGGGTTAGGGTTAGGGTTAGGGTTAGGGTTAGGGTTAGGGTTAGGGTTAGGGTTAGGGTTAGGGTTAGGGTTAGGGTTAGGGTTAGGGTTAGGGTTAGGGTTAGGGTTAGGGTTAGGGTTAGGGTTAGGGTTAGGGTTAGGGTTAGGGTTAGGGTTAGGGTTAGGGTTAGGGTTAGGGTTAGGGTTAGGGTTAGGGTTAGGGTTAGGGTTAGGGTTAGGGTTAGGGTTAGGGTTAGGGTTAGGGTTAGGGTTAGGGTTAGGGTTAGGGTTAGGGTTAGGGTTAGGGTTAGGGTTAGGGTTAGGGTTAGGGTTAGGGTTAGGGTTAGGGTTAGGGTTAGGGTTAGGGTTAGGGTTAGGGTTAGGGTTAGGGTTAGGGTTAGGGTTAGGGTTAGGGTTAGGGTTAGGGTTAGGGTTAGGGTTAGGGTTAGGGTTAGGGTTAGGGTTAGGGTTAGGGTTAGGGTTAGGGTTAGGGTTAGGGTTAGGGTTAGGGTTAGGGTTAGGGTTAGGGTTAGGGTTAGGGTTAGGGTTAGGGTTAGGGTTAGGGTTAGGGTTAGGGTTAGGGTTAGGGTTAGGGTTAGGGTTAGGGTTAGGGTTAGGGTTAGGGTTAGGGTTAGGGTTAGGGTTAGGGTTAGGGTTAGGGTTAGGGTTAGGGTTAGGGTTAGGGTTAGGGTTAGGGTTAGGGTTAGGGTTAGGGTTAGGGTTAGGGTTAGGGTTAGGGTTAGGGTTAGGGTTAGGGTTAGGGTTAGGGTTAGGGTTAGGGTTAGGGTTAGGGTTAGGGTTAGGGTTAGGGTTAGGGTTAGGGTTAGGGTTAGGGTTAGGGTTAGGGTTAGGGTTAGGGTTAGGGTTAGGGTTAGGGTTAGGGTTAGGGTTAGGGTTAGGGTTAGGGTTAGGGTTAGGGTTAGGGTTAGGGTTAGGGTTAGGGTTAGGGTTAGGGTTAGGGTTAGGGTTAGGGTTAGGGTTAGGGTTAGGGTTAGGGTTAGGGTTAGGGTTAGGGTTAGGGTTAGGGTTAGGGTTAGGGTTAGGGTTAGGGTTAGGGTTAGGGTTAGGGTTAGGGTTAGGGTTAGGGTTAGGGTTAGGGTTAGGGTTAGGGTTAGGGTTAGGGTTAGGGTTAGGGTTAGGGTTAGGGTTAGGGTTAGGGTTAGGGTTAGGGTTAGGGTTAGGGTTAGGGTTAGGGTTAGGGTTAGGGTTAGGGTTAGGGTTAGGGTTAGGGTTAGGGTTAGGGTTAGGGTTAGGGTTAGGGTTAGGGTTAGGGTTAGGGTTAGGGTTAGGGTTAGGGTTAGGGTTAGGGTTAGGGTTAGGGTTAGGGTTAGGGTTAGGGTTAGGGTTAGGGTTAGGGTTAGGGTTAGGGTTAGGGTTAGGGTTAGGGTTAGGGTTAGGGTTAGGGTTAGGGTTAGGGTTAGGGTTAGGGTTAGGGTTAGGGTTAGGGTTAGGGTTAGGGTTAGGGTTAGGGTTAGGGTTAGGGTTAGGGTTAGGGTTAGGGTTAGGGTTAGGGTTAGGGTTAGGGTTAGGGTTAGGGTTAGGGTTAGGGTTAGGGTTAGGGTTAGGGTTAGGGTTAGGGTTAGGGTTAGGGTTAGGGTTAGGGTTAGGGTTAGGGTTAGGGTTAGGGTTAGGGTTAGGGTTAGGGTTAGGGTTAGGGTTAGGGTTAGGGTTAGGGTTAGGGTTAGGGTTAGGGTTAGGGTTAGGGTTAGGGTTAGGGTTAGGGTTAGGGTTAGGGTTAGGGTTAGGGTTAGGGTTAGGGTTAGGGTTAGGGTTAGGGTTAGGGTTAGGGTTAGGGTTAGGGTTAGGGTTAGGGTTAGGGTTAGGGTTAGGGTTAGGGTTAGGGTTAGGGTTAGGGTTAGGGTTAGGGTTAGGGTTAGGGTTAGGGTTAGGGTTAGGGTTAGGGTTAGGGTTAGGGTTAGGGTTAGGGTTAGGGTTAGGGTTAGGGTTAGGGTTAGGGTTAGGGTTAGGGTTAGGGTTAGGGTTAGGGTTAGGGTTAGGGTTAGGGTTAGGGTTAGGGTTAGGGTTAGGGTTAGGGTTAGGGTTAGGGTTAGGGTTAGGGTTAGGGTTAGGGTTAGGGTTAGGGTTAGGGTTAGGGTTAGGGTTAGGGTTAGGGTTAGGGTTAGGGTTAGGGTTAGGGTTAGGGTTAGGGTTAGGGTTAGGGTTAGGGTTAGGGTTAGGGTTAGGGTTAGGGTTAGGGTTAGGGTTAGGGTTAGGGTTAGGGTTAGGGTTAGGGTTAGGGTTAGGGTTAGGGTTAGGGTTAGGGTTAGGGTTAGGGTTAGGGTTAGGGTTAGGGTTAGGGTTAGGGTTAGGGTTAGGGTTAGGGTTAGGGTTAGGGTTAGGGTTAGGGTTAGGGTTAGGGTTAGGGTTAGGGTTAGGGTTAGGGTTAGGGTTAGGGTTAGGGTTAGGGTTAGGGTTAGGGTTAGGGTTAGGGTTAGGGTTAGGGTTAGGGTTAGGGTTAGGGTTAGGGTTAGGGTTAGGGTTAGGGTTAGGGTTAGGGTTAGGGTTAGGGTTAGGGTTAGGGTTAGGGTTAGGGTTAGGGTTAGGGTTAGGGTTAGGGTTAGGGTTAGGGTTAGGGTTAGGGTTAGGGTTAGGGTTAGGGTTAGGGTTAGGGTTAGGGTTAGGGTTAGGGTTAGGGTTAGGGTTAGGGTTAGGGTTAGGGTTAGGGTTAGGGTTAGGGTTAGGGTTAGGGTTAGGGTTAGGGTTAGGGTTAGGGTTAGGGTTAGGGTTAGGGTTAGGGTTAGGGTTAGGGTTAGGGTTAGGGTTAGGGTTAGGGTTAGGGTTAGGGTTAGGGTTAGGGTTAGGGTTAGGGTTAGGGTTAGGGTTAGGGTTAGGGTTAGGGTTAGGGTTAGGGTTAGGGTTAGGGTTAGGGTTAGGGTTAGGGTTAGGGTTAGGGTTAGGGTTAGGGTTAGGGTTAGGGTTAGGGTTAGGGTTAGGGTTAGGGTTAGGGTTAGGGTTAGGGTTAGGGTTAGGGTTAGGGTTAGGGTTAGGGTTAGGGTTAGGGTTAGGGTTAGGGTTAGGGTTAGGGTTAGGGTTAGGGTTAGGGTTAGGGTTAGGGTTAGGGTTAGGGTTAGGGTTAGGGTTAGGGTTAGGGTTAGGGTTAGGGTTAGGGTTAGGGTTAGGGTTAGGGTTAGGGTTAGGGTTAGGGTTAGGGTTAGGGTTAGGGTTAGGGTTAGGGTTAGGGTTAGGGTTAGGGTTAGGGTTAGGGTTAGGGTTAGGGTTAGGGTTAGGGTTAGGGTTAGGGTTAGGGTTAGGGTTAGGGTTAGGGTTAGGGTTAGGGTTAGGGTTAGGGTTAGGGTTAGGGTTAGGGTTAGGGTTAGGGTTAGGGTTAGGGTTAGGGTTAGGGTTAGGGTTAGGGTTAGGGTTAGGGTTAGGGTTAGGGTTAGGGTTAGGGTTAGGGTTAGGGTTAGGGTTAGGGTTAGGGTTAGGGTTAGGGTTAGGGTTAGGGTTAGGGTTAGGGTTAGGGTTAGGGTTAGGGTTAGGGTTAGGGTTAGGGTTAGGGTTAGGGTTAGGGTTAGGGTTAGGGTTAGGGTTAGGGTTAGGGTTAGGGTTAGGGTTAGGGTTAGGGTTAGGGTTAGGGTTAGGGTTAGGGTTAGGGTTAGGGTTAGGGTTAGGGTTAGGGTTAGGGTTAGGGTTAGGGTTAGGGTTAGGGTTAGGGTTAGGGTTAGGGTTAGGGTTAGGGTTAGGGTTAGGGTTAGGGTTAGGGTTAGGGTTAGGGTTAGGGTTAGGGTTAGGGTTAGGGTTAGGGTTAGGGTTAGGGTTAGGGTTAGGGTTAGGGTTAGGGTTAGGGTTAGGGTTAGGGTTAGGGTTAGGGTTAGGGTTAGGGTTAGGGTTAGGGTTAGGGTTAGGGTTAGGGTTAGGGTTAGGGTTAGGGTTAGGGTTAGGGTTAGGGTTAGGGTTAGGGTTAGGGTTAGGGTTAGGGTTAGGGTTAGGGTTAGGGTTAGGGTTAGGGTTAGGGTTAGGGTTAGGGTTAGGGTTAGGGTTAGGGTTAGGGTTAGGGTTAGGGTTAGGGTTAGGGTTAGGGTTAGGGTTAGGGTTAGGGTTAGGGTTAGGGTTAGGGTTAGGGTTAGGGTTAGGGTTAGGGTTAGGGTTAGGGTTAGGGTTAGGGTTAGGGTTAGGGTTAGGGTTAGGGTTAGGGTTAGGGTTAGGGTTAGGGTTAGGGTTAGGGTTAGGGTTAGGGTTAGGGTTAGGGTTAGGGTTAGGGTTAGGGTTAGGGTTAGGGTTAGGGTTAGGGTTAGGGTTAGGGTTAGGGTTAGGGTTAGGGTTAGGGTTAGGGTTAGGGTTAGGGTTAGGGTTAGGGTTAGGGTTAGGGTTAGGGTTAGGGTTAGGGTTAGGGTTAGGGTTAGGGTTAGGGTTAGGGTTAGGGTTAGGGTTAGGGTTAGGGTTAGGGTTAGGGTTAGGGTTAGGGTTAGGGTTAGGGTTAGGGTTAGGGTTAGGGTTAGGGTTAGGGTTAGGGTTAGGGTTAGGGTTAGGGTTAGGGTTAGGGTTAGGGTTAGGGTTAGGGTTAGGGTTAGGGTTAGGGTTAGGGTTAGGGTTAGGGTTAGGGTTAGGGTTAGGGTTAGGGTTAGGGTTAGGGTTAGGGTTAGGGTTAGGGTTAGGGTTAGGGTTAGGGTTAGGGTTAGGGTTAGGGTTAGGGTTAGGGTTAGGGTTAGGGTTAGGGTTAGGGTTAGGGTTAGGGTTAGGGTTAGGGTTAGGGTTAGGGTTAGGGTTAGGGTTAGGGTTAGGGTTAGGGTTAGGGTTAGGGTTAGGGTTAGGGTTAGGGTTAGGGTTAGGGTTAGGGTTAGGGTTAGGGTTAGGGTTAGGGTTAGGGTTAGGGTTAGGGTTAGGGTTAGGGTTAGGGTTAGGGTTAGGGTTAGGGTTAGGGTTAGGGTTAGGGTTAGGGTTAGGGTTAGGGTTAGGGTTAGGGTTAGGGTTAGGGTTAGGGTTAGGGTTAGGGTTAGGGTTAGGGTTAGGGTTAGGGTTAGGGTTAGGGTTAGGGTTAGGGTTAGGGTTAGGGTTAGGGTTAGGGTTAGGGTTAGGGTTAGGGTTAGGGTTAGGGTTAGGGTTAGGGTTAGGGTTAGGGTTAGGGTTAGGGTTAGGGTTAGGGTTAGGGTTAGGGTTAGGGTTAGGGTTAGGGTTAGGGTTAGGGTTAGGGTTAGGGTTAGGGTTAGGGTTAGGGTTAGGGTTAGGGTTAGGGTTAGGGTTAGGGTTAGGGTTAGGGTTAGGGTTAGGGTTAGGGTTAGGGTTAGGGTTAGGGTTAGGGTTAGGGTTAGGGTTAGGGTTAGGGTTAGGGTTAGGGTTAGGGTTAGGGTTAGGGTTAGGGTTAGGGTTAGGGTTAGGGTTAGGGTTAGGGTTAGGGTTAGGGTTAGGGTTAGGGTTAGGGTTAGGGTTAGGGTTAGGGTTAGGGTTAGGGTTAGGGTTAGGGTTAGGGTTAGGGTTAGGGTTAGGGTTAGGGTTAGGGTTAGGGTTAGGGTTAGGGTTAGGGTTAGGGTTAGGGTTAGGGTTAGGGTTAGGGTTAGGGTTAGGGTTAGGGTTAGGGTTAGGGTTAGGGTTAGGGTTAGGGTTAGGGTTAGGGTTAGGGTTAGGGTTAGGGTTAGGGTTAGGGTTAGGGTTAGGGTTAGGGTTAGGGTTAGGGTTAGGGTTAGGGTTAGGGTTAGGGTTAGGGTTAGGGTTAGGGTTAGGGTTAGGGTTAGGGTTAGGGTTAGGGTTAGGGTTAGGGTTAGGGTTAGGGTTAGGGTTAGGGTTAGGGTTAGGGTTAGGGTTAGGGTTAGGGTTAGGGTTAGGGTTAGGGTTAGGGTTAGGGTTAGGGTTAGGGTTAGGGTTAGGGTTAGGGTTAGGGTTAGGGTTAGGGTTAGGGTTAGGGTTAGGGTTAGGGTTAGGGTTAGGGTTAGGGTTAGGGTTAGGGTTAGGGTTAGGGTTAGGGTTAGGGTTAGGGTTAGGGTTAGGGTTAGGGTTAGGGTTAGGGTTAGGGTTAGGGTTAGGGTTAGGGTTAGGGTTAGGGTTAGGGTTAGGGTTAGGGTTAGGGTTAGGGTTAGGGTTAGGGTTAGGGTTAGGGTTAGGGTTAGGGTTAGGGTTAGGGTTAGGGTTAGGGTTAGGGTTAGGGTTAGGGTTAGGGTTAGGGTTAGGGTTAGGGTTAGGGTTAGGGTTAGGGTTAGGGTTAGGGTTAGGGTTAGGGTTAGGGTTAGGGTTAGGGTTAGGGTTAGGGTTAGGGTTAGGGTTAGGGTTAGGGTTAGGGTTAGGGTTAGGGTTAGGGTTAGGGTTAGGGTTAGGGTTAGGGTTAGGGTTAGGGTTAGGGTTAGGGTTAGGGTTAGGGTTAGGGTTAGGGTTAGGGTTAGGGTTAGGGTTAGGGTTAGGGTTAGGGTTAGGGTTAGGGTTAGGGTTAGGGTTAGGGTTAGGGTTAGGGTTAGGGTTAGGGTTAGGGTTAGGGTTAGGGTTAGGGTTAGGGTTAGGGTTAGGGTTAGGGTTAGGGTTAGGGTTAGGGTTAGGGTTAGGGTTAGGGTTAGGGTTAGGGTTAGGGTTAGGGTTAGGGTTAGGGTTAGGGTTAGGGTTAGGGTTAGGGTTAGGGTTAGGGTTAGGGTTAGGGTTAGGGTTAGGGTTAGGGTTAGGGTTAGGGTTAGGGTTAGGGTTAGGGTTAGGGTTAGGGTTAGGGTTAGGGTTAGGGTTAGGGTTAGGGTTAGGGTTAGGGTTAGGGTTAGGGTTAGGGTTAGGGTTAGGGTTAGGGTTAGGGTTAGGGTTAGGGTTAGGGTTAGGGTTAGGGTTAGGGTTAGGGTTAGGGTTAGGGTTAGGGTTAGGGTTAGGGTTAGGGTTAGGGTTAGGGTTAGGGTTAGGGTTAGGGTTAGGGTTAGGGTTAGGGTTAGGGTTAGGGTTAGGGTTAGGGTTAGGGTTAGGGTTAGGGTTAGGGTTAGGGTTAGGGTTAGGGTTAGGGTTAGGGTTAGGGTTAGGGTTAGGGTTAGGGTTAGGGTTAGGGTTAGGGTTAGGGTTAGGGTTAGGGTTAGGGTTAGGGTTAGGGTTAGGGTTAGGGTTAGGGTTAGGGTTAGGGTTAGGGTTAGGGTTAGGGTTAGGGTTAGGGTTAGGGTTAGGGTTAGGGTTAGGGTTAGGGTTAGGGTTAGGGTTAGGGTTAGGGTTAGGGTTAGGGTTAGGGTTAGGGTTAGGGTTAGGGTTAGGGTTAGGGTTAGGGTTAGGGTTAGGGTTAGGGTTAGGGTTAGGGTTAGGGTTAGGGTTAGGGTTAGGGTTAGGGTTAGGGTTAGGGTTAGGGTTAGGGTTAGGGTTAGGGTTAGGGTTAGGGTTAGGGTTAGGGTTAGGGTTAGGGTTAGGGTTAGGGTTAGGGTTAGGGTTAGGGTTAGGGTTAGGGTTAGGGTTAGGGTTAGGGTTAGGGTTAGGGTTAGGGTTAGGGTTAGGGTTAGGGTTAGGGTTAGGGTTAGGGTTAGGGTTAGGGTTAGGGTTAGGGTTAGGGTTAGGGTTAGGGTTAGGGTTAGGGTTAGGGTTAGGGTTAGGGTTAGGGTTAGGGTTAGGGTTAGGGTTAGGGTTAGGGTTAGGGTTAGGGTTAGGGTTAGGGTT
The DNA here is from genome assembly GCF_057233095.1 of Heloderma suspectum. Taxonomy (NCBI): domain Eukaryota; kingdom Metazoa; phylum Chordata; class Lepidosauria; order Squamata; family Helodermatidae; genus Heloderma; species Heloderma suspectum. The sequence goes on along the minus strand of NC_139476.1, from coordinate 113,055 downwards.
AGGGTTAGGGTTAGGGTTAGGGTTAGGGTTAGGGTTAGGGTTAGGGTTAGGGTTAGGGTTAGGGTTAGGGTTAGGGTTAGGGTTAGGGTTAGGGTTAGGGTTAGGGTTAGGGTTAGGGTTAGGGTTAGGGTTAGGGTTAGGGTTAGGGTTAGGGTTAGGGTTAGGGTTAGGGTTAGGGTTAGGGTTAGGGTTAGGGTTAGGGTTAGGGTTAGGGTTAGGGTTAGGGTTAGGGTTAGGGTTAGGGTTAGGGTTAGGGTTAGGGTTAGGGTTAGGGTTAGGGTTAGGGTTAGGGTTAGGGTTAGGGTTAGGGTTAGGGTTAGGGTTAGGGTTAGGGTTAGGGTTAGGGTTAGGGTTAGGGTTAGGGTTAGGGTTAGGGTTAGGGTTAGGGTTAGGGTTAGGGTTAGGGTTAGGGTTAGGGTTAGGGTTAGGGTTAGGGTTAGGGTTAGGGTTAGGGTTAGGGTTAGGGTTAGGGTTAGGGTTAGGGTTAGGGTTAGGGTTAGGGTTAGGGTTAGGGTTAGGGTTAGGGTTAGGGTTAGGGTTAGGGTTAGGGTTAGGGTTAGGGTTAGGGTTAGGGTTAGGGTTAGGGTTAGGGTTAGGGTTAGGGTTAGGGTTAGGGTTAGGGTTAGGGTTAGGGTTAGGGTTAGGGTTAGGGTTAGGGTTAGGGTTAGGGTTAGGGTTAGGGTTAGGGTTAGGGTTAGGGTTAGGGTTAGGGTTAGGGTTAGGGTTAGGGTTAGGGTTAGGGTTAGGGTTAGGGTTAGGGTTAGGGTTAGGGTTAGGGTTAGGGTTAGGGTTAGGGTTAGGGTTAGGGTTAGGGTTAGGGTTAGGGTTAGGGTTAGGGTTAGGGTTAGGGTTAGGGTTAGGGTTAGGGTTAGGGTTAGGGTTAGGGTTAGGGTTAGGGTTAGGGTTAGGGTTAGGGTTAGGGTTAGGGTTAGGGTTAGGGTTAGGGTTAGGGTTAGGGTTAGGGTTAGGGTTAGGGTTAGGGTTAGGGTTAGGGTTAGGGTTAGGGTTAGGGTTAGGGTTAGGGTTAGGGTTAGGGTTAGGGTTAGGGTTAGGGTTAGGGTTAGGGTTAGGGTTAGGGTTAGGGTTAGGGTTAGGGTTAGGGTTAGGGTTAGGGTTAGGGTTAGGGTTAGGGTTAGGGTTAGGGTTAGGGTTAGGGTTAGGGTTAGGGTTAGGGTTAGGGTTAGGGTTAGGGTTAGGGTTAGGGTTAGGGTTAGGGTTAGGGTTAGGGTTAGGGTTAGGGTTAGGGTTAGGGTTAGGGTTAGGGTTAGGGTTAGGGTTAGGGTTAGGGTTAGGGTTAGGGTTAGGGTTAGGGTTAGGGTTAGGGTTAGGGTTAGGGTTAGGGTTAGGGTTAGGGTTAGGGTTAGGGTTAGGGTTAGGGTTAGGGTTAGGGTTAGGGTTAGGGTTAGGGTTAGGGTTAGGGTTAGGGTTAGGGTTAGGGTTAGGGTTAGGGTTAGGGTTAGGGTTAGGGTTAGGGTTAGGGTTAGGGTTAGGGTTAGGGTTAGGGTTAGGGTTAGGGTTAGGGTTAGGGTTAGGGTTAGGGTTAGGGTTAGGGTTAGGGTTAGGGTTAGGGTTAGGGTTAGGGTTAGGGTTAGGGTTAGGGTTAGGGTTAGGGTTAGGGTTAGGGTTAGGGTTAGGGTTAGGGTTAGGGTTAGGGTTAGGGTTAGGGTTAGGGTTAGGGTTAGGGTTAGGGTTAGGGTTAGGGTTAGGGTTAGGGTTAGGGTTAGGGTTAGGGTTAGGGTTAGGGTTAGGGTTAGGGTTAGGGTTAGGGTTAGGGTTAGGGTTAGGGTTAGGGTTAGGGTTAGGGTTAGGGTTAGGGTTAGGGTTAGGGTTAGGGTTAGGGTTAGGGTTAGGGTTAGGGTTAGGGTTAGGGTTAGGGTTAGGGTTAGGGTTAGGGTTAGGGTTAGGGTTAGGGTTAGGGTTAGGGTTAGGGTTAGGGTTAGGGTTAGGGTTAGGGTTAGGGTTAGGGTTAGGGTTAGGGTTAGGGTTAGGGTTAGGGTTAGGGTTAGGGTTAGGGTTAGGGTTAGGGTTAGGGTTAGGGTTAGGGTTAGGGTTAGGGTTAGGGTTAGGGTTAGGGTTAGGGTTAGGGTTAGGGTTAGGGTTAGGGTTAGGGTTAGGGTTAGGGTTAGGGTTAGGGTTAGGGTTAGGGTTAGGGTTAGGGTTAGGGTTAGGGTTAGGGTTAGGGTTAGGGTTAGGGTTAGGGTTAGGGTTAGGGTTAGGGTTAGGGTTAGGGTTAGGGTTAGGGTTAGGGTTAGGGTTAGGGTTAGGGTTAGGGTTAGGGTTAGGGTTAGGGTTAGGGTTAGGGTTAGGGTTAGGGTTAGGGTTAGGGTTAGGGTTAGGGTTAGGGTTAGGGTTAGGGTTAGGGTTAGGGTTAGGGTTAGGGTTAGGGTTAGGGTTAGGGTTAGGGTTAGGGTTAGGGTTAGGGTTAGGGTTAGGGTTAGGGTTAGGGTTAGGGTTAGGGTTAGGGTTAGGGTTAGGGTTAGGGTTAGGGTTAGGGTTAGGGTTAGGGTTAGGGTTAGGGTTAGGGTTAGGGTTAGGGTTAGGGTTAGGGTTAGGGTTAGGGTTAGGGTTAGGGTTAGGGTTAGGGTTAGGGTTAGGGTTAGGGTTAGGGTTAGGGTTAGGGTTAGGGTTAGGGTTAGGGTTAGGGTTAGGGTTAGGGTTAGGGTTAGGGTTAGGGTTAGGGTTAGGGTTAGGGTTAGGGTTAGGGTTAGGGTTAGGGTTAGGGTTAGGGTTAGGGTTAGGGTTAGGGTTAGGGTTAGGGTTAGGGTTAGGGTTAGGGTTAGGGTTAGGGTTAGGGTTAGGGTTAGGGTTAGGGTTAGGGTTAGGGTTAGGGTTAGGGTTAGGGTTAGGGTTAGGGTTAGGGTTAGGGTTAGGGTTAGGGTTAGGGTTAGGGTTAGGGTTAGGGTTAGGGTTAGGGTTAGGGTTAGGGTTAGGGTTAGGGTTAGGGTTAGGGTTAGGGTTAGGGTTAGGGTTAGGGTTAGGGTTAGGGTTAGGGTTAGGGTTAGGGTTAGGGTTAGGGTTAGGGTTAGGGTTAGGGTTAGGGTTAGGGTTAGGGTTAGGGTTAGGGTTAGGGTTAGGGTTAGGGTTAGGGTTAGGGTTAGGGTTAGGGTTAGGGTTAGGGTTAGGGTTAGGGTTAGGGTTAGGGTTAGGGTTAGGGTTAGGGTTAGGGTTAGGGTTAGGGTTAGGGTTAGGGTTAGGGTTAGGGTTAGGGTTAGGGTTAGGGTTAGGGTTAGGGTTAGGGTTAGGGTTAGGGTTAGGGTTAGGGTTAGGGTTAGGGTTAGGGTTAGGGTTAGGGTTAGGGTTAGGGTTAGGGTTAGGGTTAGGGTTAGGGTTAGGGTTAGGGTTAGGGTTAGGGTTAGGGTTAGGGTTAGGGTTAGGGTTAGGGTTAGGGTTAGGGTTAGGGTTAGGGTTAGGGTTAGGGTTAGGGTTAGGGTTAGGGTTAGGGTTAGGGTTAGGGTTAGGGTTAGGGTTAGGGTTAGGGTTAGGGTTAGGGTTAGGGTTAGGGTTAGGGTTAGGGTTAGGGTTAGGGTTAGGGTTAGGGTTAGGGTTAGGGTTAGGGTTAGGGTTAGGGTTAGGGTTAGGGTTAGGGTTAGGGTTAGGGTTAGGGTTAGGGTTAGGGTTAGGGTTAGGGTTAGGGTTAGGGTTAGGGTTAGGGTTAGGGTTAGGGTTAGGGTTAGGGTTAGGGTTAGGGTTAGGGTTAGGGTTAGGGTTAGGGTTAGGGTTAGGGTTAGGGTTAGGGTTAGGGTTAGGGTTAGGGTTAGGGTTAGGGTTAGGGTTAGGGTTAGGGTTAGGGTTAGGGTTAGGGTTAGGGTTAGGGTTAGGGTTAGGGTTAGGGTTAGGGTTAGGGTTAGGGTTAGGGTTAGGGTTAGGGTTAGGGTTAGGGTTAGGGTTAGGGTTAGGGTTAGGGTTAGGGTTAGGGTTAGGGTTAGGGTTAGGGTTAGGGTTAGGGTTAGGGTTAGGGTTAGGGTTAGGGTTAGGGTTAGGGTTAGGGTTAGGGTTAGGGTTAGGGTTAGGGTTAGGGTTAGGGTTAGGGTTAGGGTTAGGGTTAGGGTTAGGGTTAGGGTTAGGGTTAGGGTTAGGGTTAGGGTTAGGGTTAGGGTTAGGGTTAGGGTTAGGGTTAGGGTTAGGGTTAGGGTTAGGGTTAGGGTTAGGGTTAGGGTTAGGGTTAGGGTTAGGGTTAGGGTTAGGGTTAGGGTTAGGGTTAGGGTTAGGGTTAGGGTTAGGGTTAGGGTTAGGGTTAGGGTTAGGGTTAGGGTTAGGGTTAGGGTTAGGGTTAGGGTTAGGGTTAGGGTTAGGGTTAGGGTTAGGGTTAGGGTTAGGGTTAGGGTTAGGGTTAGGGTTAGGGTTAGGGTTAGGGTTAGGGTTAGGGTTAGGGTTAGGGTTAGGGTTAGGGTTAGGGTTAGGGTTAGGGTTAGGGTTAGGGTTAGGGTTAGGGTTAGGGTTAGGGTTAGGGTTAGGGTTAGGGTTAGGGTTAGGGTTAGGGTTAGGGTTAGGGTTAGGGTTAGGGTTAGGGTTAGGGTTAGGGTTAGGGTTAGGGTTAGGGTTAGGGTTAGGGTTAGGGTTAGGGTTAGGGTTAGGGTTAGGGTTAGGGTTAGGGTTAGGGTTAGGGTTAGGGTTAGGGTTAGGGTTAGGGTTAGGGTTAGGGTTAGGGTTAGGGTTAGGGTTAGGGTTAGGGTTAGGGTTAGGGTTAGGGTTAGGGTTAGGGTTAGGGTTAGGGTTAGGGTTAGGGTTAGGGTTAGGGTTAGGGTTAGGGTTAGGGTTAGGGTTAGGGTTAGGGTTAGGGTTAGGGTTAGGGTTAGGGTTAGGGTTAGGGTTAGGGTTAGGGTTAGGGTTAGGGTTAGGGTTAGGGTTAGGGTTAGGGTTAGGGTTAGGGTTAGGGTTAGGGTTAGGGTTAGGGTTAGGGTTAGGGTTAGGGTTAGGGTTAGGGTTAGGGTTAGGGTTAGGGTTAGGGTTAGGGTTAGGGTTAGGGTTAGGGTTAGGGTTAGGGTTAGGGTTAGGGTTAGGGTTAGGGTTAGGGTTAGGGTTAGGGTTAGGGTTAGGGTTAGGGTTAGGGTTAGGGTTAGGGTTAGGGTTAGGGTTAGGGTTAGGGTTAGGGTTAGGGTTAGGGTTAGGGTTAGGGTTAGGGTTAGGGTTAGGGTTAGGGTTAGGGTTAGGGTTAGGGTTAGGGTTAGGGTTAGGGTTAGGGTTAGGGTTAGGGTTAGGGTTAGGGTTAGGGTTAGGGTTAGGGTTAGGGTTAGGGTTAGGGTTAGGGTTAGGGTTAGGGTTAGGGTTAGGGTTAGGGTTAGGGTTAGGGTTAGGGTTAGGGTTAGGGTTAGGGTTAGGGTTAGGGTTAGGGTTAGGGTTAGGGTTAGGGTTAGGGTTAGGGTTAGGGTTAGGGTTAGGGTTAGGGTTAGGGTTAGGGTTAGGGTTAGGGTTAGGGTTAGGGTTAGGGTTAGGGTTAGGGTTAGGGTTAGGGTTAGGGTTAGGGTTAGGGTTAGGGTTAGGGTTAGGGTTAGGGTTAGGGTTAGGGTTAGGGTTAGGGTTAGGGTTAGGGTTAGGGTTAGGGTTAGGGTTAGGGTTAGGGTTAGGGTTAGGGTTAGGGTTAGGGTTAGGGTTAGGGTTAGGGTTAGGGTTAGGGTTAGGGTTAGGGTTAGGGTTAGGGTTAGGGTTAGGGTTAGGGTTAGGGTTAGGGTTAGGGTTAGGGTTAGGGTTAGGGTTAGGGTTAGGGTTAGGGTTAGGGTTAGGGTTAGGGTTAGGGTTAGGGTTAGGGTTAGGGTTAGGGTTAGGGTTAGGGTTAGGGTTAGGGTTAGGGTTAGGGTTAGGGTTAGGGTTAGGGTTAGGGTTAGGGTTAGGGTTAGGGTTAGGGTTAGGGTTAGGGTTAGGGTTAGGGTTAGGGTTAGGGTTAGGGTTAGGGTTAGGGTTAGGGTTAGGGTTAGGGTTAGGGTTAGGGTTAGGGTTAGGGTTAGGGTTAGGGTTAGGGTTAGGGTTAGGGTTAGGGTTAGGGTTAGGGTTAGGGTTAGGGTTAGGGTTAGGGTTAGGGTTAGGGTTAGGGTTAGGGTTAGGGTTAGGGTTAGGGTTAGGGTTAGGGTTAGGGTTAGGGTTAGGGTTAGGGTTAGGGTTAGGGTTAGGGTTAGGGTTAGGGTTAGGGTTAGGGTTAGGGTTAGGGTTAGGGTTAGGGTTAGGGTTAGGGTTAGGGTTAGGGTTAGGGTTAGGGTTAGGGTTAGGGTTAGGGTTAGGGTTAGGGTTAGGGTTAGGGTTAGGGTTAGGGTTAGGGTTAGGGTTAGGGTTAGGGTTAGGGTTAGGGTTAGGGTTAGGGTTAGGGTTAGGGTTAGGGTTAGGGTTAGGGTTAGGGTTAGGGTTAGGGTTAGGGTTAGGGTTAGGGTTAGGGTTAGGGTTAGGGTTAGGGTTAGGGTTAGGGTTAGGGTTAGGGTTAGGGTTAGGGTTAGGGTTAGGGTTAGGGTTAGGGTTAGGGTTAGGGTTAGGGTTAGGGTTAGGGTTAGGGTTAGGGTTAGGGTTAGGGTTAGGGTTAGGGTTAGGGTTAGGGTTAGGGTTAGGGTTAGGGTTAGGGTTAGGGTTAGGGTTAGGGTTAGGGTTAGGGTTAGGGTTAGGGTTAGGGTTAGGGTTAGGGTTAGGGTTAGGGTTAGGGTTAGGGTTAGGGTTAGGGTTAGGGTTAGGGTTAGGGTTAGGGTTAGGGTTAGGGTTAGGGTTAGGGTTAGGGTTAGGGTTAGGGTTAGGGTTAGGGTTAGGGTTAGGGTTAGGGTTAGGGTTAGGGTTAGGGTTAGGGTTAGGGTTAGGGTTAGGGTTAGGGTTAGGGTTAGGGTTAGGGTTAGGGTTAGGGTTAGGGTTAGGGTTAGGGTTAGGGTTAGGGTTAGGGTTAGGGTTAGGGTTAGGGTTAGGGTTAGGGTTAGGGTTAGGGTTAGGGTTAGGGTTAGGGTTAGGGTTAGGGTTAGGGTTAGGGTTAGGGTTAGGGTTAGGGTTAGGGTTAGGGTTAGGGTTAGGGTTAGGGTTAGGGTTAGGGTTAGGGTTAGGGTTAGGGTTAGGGTTAGGGTTAGGGTTAGGGTTAGGGTTAGGGTTAGGGTTAGGGTTAGGGTTAGGGTTAGGGTTAGGGTTAGGGTTAGGGTTAGGGTTAGGGTTAGGGTTAGGGTTAGGGTTAGGGTTAGGGTTAGGGTTAGGGTTAGGGTTAGGGTTAGGGTTAGGGTTAGGGTTAGGGTTAGGGTTAGGGTTAGGGTTAGGGTTAGGGTTAGGGTTAGGGTTAGGGTTAGGGTTAGGGTTAGGGTTAGGGTTAGGGTTAGGGTTAGGGTTAGGGTTAGGGTTAGGGTTAGGGTTAGGGTTAGGGTTAGGGTTAGGGTTAGGGTTAGGGTTAGGGTTAGGGTTAGGGTTAGGGTTAGGGTTAGGGTTAGGGTTAGGGTTAGGGTTAGGGTTAGGGTTAGGGTTAGGGTTAGGGTTAGGGTTAGGGTTAGGGTTAGGGTTAGGGTTAGGGTTAGGGTTAGGGTTAGGGTTAGGGTTAGGGTTAGGGTTAGGGTTAGGGTTAGGGTTAGGGTTAGGGTTAGGGTTAGGGTTAGGGTTAGGGTTAGGGTTAGGGTTAGGGTTAGGGTTAGGGTTAGGGTTAGGGTTAGGGTTAGGGTTAGGGTTAGGGTTAGGGTTAGGGTTAGGGTTAGGGTTAGGGTTAGGGTTAGGGTTAGGGTTAGGGTTAGGGTTAGGGTTAGGGTTAGGGTTAGGGTTAGGGTTAGGGTTAGGGTTAGGGTTAGGGTTAGGGTTAGGGTTAGGGTTAGGGTTAGGGTTAGGGTTAGGGTTAGGGTTAGGGTTAGGGTTAGGGTTAGGGTTAGGGTTAGGGTTAGGGTTAGGGTTAGGGTTAGGGTTAGGGTTAGGGTTAGGGTTAGGGTTAGGGTTAGGGTTAGGGTTAGGGTTAGGGTTAGGGTTAGGGTTAGGGTTAGGGTTAGGGTTAGGGTTAGGGTTAGGGTTAGGGTTAGGGTTAGGGTTAGGGTTAGGGTTAGGGTTAGGGTTAGGGTTAGGGTTAGGGTTAGGGTTAGGGTTAGGGTTAGGGTTAGGGTTAGGGTTAGGGTTAGGGTTAGGGTTAGGGTTAGGGTTAGGGTTAGGGTTAGGGTTAGGGTTAGGGTTAGGGTTAGGGTTAGGGTTAGGGTTAGGGTTAGGGTTAGGGTTAGGGTTAGGGTTAGGGTTAGGGTTAGGGTTAGGGTTAGGGTTAGGGTTAGGGTTAGGGTTAGGGTTAGGGTTAGGGTTAGGGTTAGGGTTAGGGTTAGGGTTAGGGTTAGGGTTAGGGTTAGGGTTAGGGTTAGGGTTAGGGTTAGGGTTAGGGTTAGGGTTAGGGTTAGGGTTAGGGTTAGGGTTAGGGTTAGGGTTAGGGTTAGGGTTAGGGTTAGGGTTAGGGTTAGGGTTAGGGTTAGGGTTAGGGTTAGGGTTAGGGTTAGGGTTAGGGTTAGGGTTAGGGTTAGGGTTAGGGTTAGGGTTAGGGTTAGGGTTAGGGTTAGGGTTAGGGTTAGGGTTAGGGTTAGGGTTAGGGTTAGGGTTAGGGTTAGGGTTAGGGTTAGGGTTAGGGTTAGGGTTAGGGTTAGGGTTAGGGTTAGGGTTAGGGTTAGGGTTAGGGTTAGGGTTAGGGTTAGGGTTAGGGTTAGGGTTAGGGTTAGGGTTAGGGTTAGGGTTAGGGTTAGGGTTAGGGTTAGGGTTAGGGTTAGGGTTAGGGTTAGGGTTAGGGTTAGGGTTAGGGTTAGGGTTAGGGTTAGGGTTAGGGTTAGGGTTAGGGTTAGGGTTAGGGTTAGGGTTAGGGTTAGGGTTAGGGTTAGGGTTAGGGTTAGGGTTAGGGTTAGGGTTAGGGTTAGGGTTAGGGTTAGGGTTAGGGTTAGGGTTAGGGTTAGGGTTAGGGTTAGGGTTAGGGTTAGGGTTAGGGTTAGGGTTAGGGTTAGGGTTAGGGTTAGGGTTAGGGTTAGGGTTAGGGTTAGGGTTAGGGTTAGGGTTAGGGTTAGGGTTAGGGTTAGGGTTAGGGTTAGGGTTAGGGTTAGGGTTAGGGTTAGGGTTAGGGTTAGGGTTAGGGTTAGGGTTAGGGTTAGGGTTAGGGTTAGGGTTAGGGTTAGGGTTAGGGTTAGGGTTAGGGTTAGGGTTAGGGTTAGGGTTAGGGTTAGGGTTAGGGTTAGGGTTAGGGTTAGGGTTAGGGTTAGGGTTAGGGTTAGGGTTAGGGTTAGGGTTAGGGTTAGGGTTAGGGTTAGGGTTAGGGTTAGGGTTAGGGTTAGGGTTAGGGTTAGGGTTAGGGTTAGGGTTAGGGTTAGGGTTAGGGTTAGGGTTAGGGTTAGGGTTAGGGTTAGGGTTAGGGTTAGGGTTAGGGTTAGGGTTAGGGTTAGGGTTAGGGTTAGGGTTAGGGTTAGGGTTAGGGTTAGGGTTAGGGTTAGGGTTAGGGTTAGGGTTAGGGTTAGGGTTAGGGTTAGGGTTAGGGTTAGGGTTAGGGTTAGGGTTAGGGTTAGGGTTAGGGTTAGGGTTAGGGTTAGGGTTAGGGTTAGGGTTAGGGTTAGGGTTAGGGTTAGGGTTAGGGTTAGGGTTAGGGTTAGGGTTAGGGTTAGGGTTAGGGTTAGGGTTAGGGTTAGGGTTAGGGTTAGGGTTAGGGTTAGGGTTAGGGTTAGGGTTAGGGTTAGGGTTAGGGTTAGGGTTAGGGTTAGGGTTAGGGTTAGGGTTAGGGTTAGGGTTAGGGTTAGGGTTAGGGTTAGGGTTAGGGTTAGGGTTAGGGTTAGGGTTAGGGTTAGGGTTAGGGTTAGGGTTAGGGTTAGGGTTAGGGTTAGGGTTAGGGTTAGGGTTAGGGTTAGGGTTAGGGTTAGGGTTAGGGTTAGGGTTAGGGTTAGGGTTAGGGTTAGGGTTAGGGTTAGGGTTAGGGTTAGGGTTAGGGTTAGGGTTAGGGTTAGGGTTAGGGTTAGGGTTAGGGTTAGGGTTAGGGTTAGGGTTAGGGTTAGGGTTAGGGTTAGGGTTAGGGTTAGGGTTAGGGTTAGGGTTAGGGTTAGGGTTAGGGTTAGGGTTAGGGTTAGGGTTAGGGTTAGGGTTAGGGTTAGGGTTAGGGTTAGGGTTAGGGTTAGGGTTAGGGTTAGGGTTAGGGTTAGGGTTAGGGTTAGGGTTAGGGTTAGGGTTAGGGTTAGGGTTAGGGTTAGGGTTAGGGTTAGGGTTAGGGTTAGGGTTAGGGTTAGGGTTAGGGTTAGGGTTAGGGTTAGGGTTAGGGTTAGGGTTAGGGTTAGGGTTAGGGTTAGGGTTAGGGTTAGGGTTAGGGTTAGGGTTAGGGTTAGGGTTAGGGTTAGGGTTAGGGTTAGGGTTAGGGTTAGGGTTAGGGTTAGGGTTAGGGTTAGGGTTAGGGTTAGGGTTAGGGTTAGGGTTAGGGTTAGGGTTAGGGTTAGGGTTAGGGTTAGGGTTAGGGTTAGGGTTAGGGTTAGGGTTAGGGTTAGGGTTAGGGTTAGGGTTAGGGTTAGGGTTAGGGTTAGGGTTAGGGTTAGGGTTAGGGTTAGGGTTAGGGTTAGGGTTAGGGTTAGGGTTAGGGTTAGGGTTAGGGTTAGGGTTAGGGTTAGGGTTAGGGTTAGGGTTAGGGTTAGGGTTAGGGTTAGGGTTAGGGTTAGGGTTAGGGTTAGGGTTAGGGTTAGGGTTAGGGTTAGGGTTAGGGTTAGGGTTAGGGTTAGGGTTAGGGTTAGGGTTAGGGTTAGGGTTAGGGTTAGGGTTAGGGTTAGGGTTAGGGTTAGGGTTAGGGTTAGGGTTAGGGTTAGGGTTAGGGTTAGGGTTAGGGTTAGGGTTAGGGTTAGGGTTAGGGTTAGGGTTAGGGTTAGGGTTAGGGTTAGGGTTAGGGTTAGGGTTAGGGTTAGGGTTAGGGTTAGGGTTAGGGTTAGGGTTAGGGTTAGGGTTAGGGTTAGGGTTAGGGTTAGGGTTAGGGTTAGGGTTAGGGTTAGGGTTAGGGTTAGGGTTAGGGTTAGGGTTAGGGTTAGGGTTAGGGTTAGGGTTAGGGTTAGGGTTAGGGTTAGGGTTAGGGTTAGGGTTAGGGTTAGGGTTAGGGTTAGGGTTAGGGTTAGGGTTAGGGTTAGGGTTAGGGTTAGGGTTAGGGTTAGGGTTAGGGTTAGGGTTAGGGTTAGGGTTAGGGTTAGGGTTAGGGTTAGGGTTAGGGTTAGGGTTAGGGTTAGGGTTAGGGTTAGGGTTAGGGTTAGGGTTAGGGTTAGGGTTAGGGTTAGGGTTAGGGTTAGGGTTAGGGTTAGGGTTAGGGTTAGGGTTAGGGTTAGGGTTAGGGTTAGGGTTAGGGTTAGGGTTAGGGTTAGGGTTAGGGTTAGGGTTAGGGTTAGGGTTAGGGTTAGGGTTAGGGTTAGGGTTAGGGTTAGGGTTAGGGTTAGGGTTAGGGTTAGGGTTAGGGTTAGGGTTAGGGTTAGGGTTAGGGTTAGGGTTAGGGTTAGGGTTAGGGTTAGGGTTAGGGTTAGGGTTAGGGTTAGGGTTAGGGTTAGGGTTAGGGTTAGGGTTAGGGTTAGGGTTAGGGTTAGGGTTAGGGTTAGGGTTAGGGTTAGGGTTAGGGTTAGGGTTAGGGTTAGGGTTAGGGTTAGGGTTAGGGTTAGGGTTAGGGTTAGGGTTAGGGTTAGGGTTAGGGTTAGGGTTAGGGTTAGGGTTAGGGTTAGGGTTAGGGTTAGGGTTAGGGTTAGGGTTAGGGTTAGGGTTAGGGTTAGGGTTAGGGTTAGGGTTAGGGTTAGGGTTAGGGTTAGGGTTAGGGTTAGGGTTAGGGTTAGGGTTAGGGTTAGGGTTAGGGTTAGGGTTAGGGTTAGGGTTAGGGTTAGGGTTAGGGTTAGGGTTAGGGTTAGGGTTAGGGTTAGGGTTAGGGTTAGGGTTAGGGTTAGGGTTAGGGTTAGGGTTAGGGTTAGGGTTAGGGTTAGGGTTAGGGTTAGGGTTAGGGTTAGGGTTAGGGTTAGGGTTAGGGTTAGGGTTAGGGTTAGGGTTAGGGTTAGGGTTAGGGTTAGGGTTAGGGTTAGGGTTAGGGTTAGGGTTAGGGTTAGGGTTAGGGTTAGGGTTAGGGTTAGGGTTAGGGTTAGGGTTAGGGTTAGGGTTAGGGTTAGGGTTAGGGTTAGGGTTAGGGTTAGGGTTAGGGTTAGGGTTAGGGTTAGGGTTAGGGTTAGGGTTAGGGTTAGGGTTAGGGTTAGGGTTAGGGTTAGGGTTAGGGTTAGGGTTAGGGTTAGGGTTAGGGTTAGGGTTAGGGTTAGGGTTAGGGTTAGGGTTAGGGTTAGGGTTAGGGTTAGGGTTAGGGTTAGGGTTAGGGTTAGGGTTAGGGTTAGGGTTAGGGTTAGGGTTAGGGTTAGGGTTAGGGTTAGGGTTAGGGTTAGGGTTAGGGTTAGGGTTAGGGTTAGGGTTAGGGTTAGGGTTAGGGTTAGGGTTAGGGTTAGGGTTAGGGTTAGGGTTAGGGTTAGGGTTAGGGTTAGGGTTAGGGTTAGGGTTAGGGTTAGGGTTAGGGTTAGGGTTAGGGTTAGGGTTAGGGTTAGGGTTAGGGTTAGGGTTAGGGTTAGGGTTAGGGTTAGGGTTAGGGTTAGGGTTAGGGTTAGGGTTAGGGTTAGGGTTAGGGTTAGGGTTAGGGTTAGGGTTAGGGTTAGGGTTAGGGTTAGGGTTAGGGTTAGGGTTAGGGTTAGGGTTAGGGTTAGGGTTAGGGTTAGGGTTAGGGTTAGGGTTAGGGTTAGGGTTAGGGTTAGGGTTAGGGTTAGGGTTAGGGTTAGGGTTAGGGTTAGGGTTAGGGTTAGGGTTAGGGTTAGGGTTAGGGTTAGGGTTAGGGTTAGGGTTAGGGTTAGGGTTAGGGTTAGGGTTAGGGTTAGGGTTAGGGTTAGGGTTAGGGTTAGGGTTAGGGTTAGGGTTAGGGTTAGGGTTAGGGTTAGGGTTAGGGTTAGGGTTAGGGTTAGGGTTAGGGTTAGGGTTAGGGTTAGGGTTAGGGTTAGGGTTAGGGTTAGGGTTAGGGTTAGGGTTAGGGTTAGGGTTAGGGTTAGGGTTAGGGTTAGGGTTAGGGTTAGGGTTAGGGTTAGGGTTAGGGTTAGGGTTAGGGTTAGGGTTAGGGTTAGGGTTAGGGTTAGGGTTAGGGTTAGGGTTAGGGTTAGGGTTAGGGTTAGGGTTAGGGTTAGGGTTAGGGTTAGGGTTAGGGTTAGGGTTAGGGTTAGGGTTAGGGTTAGGGTTAGGGTTAGGGTTAGGGTTAGGGTTAGGGTTAGGGTTAGGGTTAGGGTTAGGGTTAGGGTTAGGGTTAGGGTTAGGGTTAGGGTTAGGGTTAGGGTTAGGGTTAGGGTTAGGGTTAGGGTTAGGGTTAGGGTTAGGGTTAGGGTTAGGGTTAGGGTTAGGGTTAGGGTTAGGGTTAGGGTTAGGGTTAGGGTTAGGGTTAGGGTTAGGGTTAGGGTTAGGGTTAGGGTTAGGGTTAGGGTTAGGGTTAGGGTTAGGGTTAGGGTTAGGGTTAGGGTTAGGGTTAGGGTTAGGGTTAGGGTTAGGGTTAGGGTTAGGGTTAGGGTTAGGGTTAGGGTTAGGGTTAGGGTTAGGGTTAGGGTTAGGGTTAGGGTTAGGGTTAGGGTTAGGGTTAGGGTTAGGGTTAGGGTTAGGGTTAGGGTTAGGGTTAGGGTTAGGGTTAGGGTTAGGGTTAGGGTTAGGGTTAGGGTTAGGGTTAGGGTTAGGGTTAGGGTTAGGGTTAGGGTTAGGGTTAGGGTTAGGGTTAGGGTTAGGGTTAGGGTTAGGGTTAGGGTTAGGGTTAGGGTTAGGGTTAGGGTTAGGGTTAGGGTTAGGGTTAGGGTTAGGGTTAGGGTTAGGGTTAGGGTTAGGGTTAGGGTTAGGGTTAGGGTTAGGGTTAGGGTTAGGGTTAGGGTTAGGGTTAGGGTTAGGGTTAGGGTTAGGGTTAGGGTTAGGGTTAGGGTTAGGGTTAGGGTTAGGGTTAGGGTTAGGGTTAGGGTTAGGGTTAGGGTTAGGGTTAGGGTTAGGGTTAGGGTTAGGGTTAGGGTTAGGGTTAGGGTTAGGGTTAGGGTTAGGGTTAGGGTTAGGGTTAGGGTTAGGGTTAGGGTTAGGGTTAGGGTTAGGGTTAGGGTTAGGGTTAGGGTTAGGGTTAGGGTTAGGGTTAGGGTTAGGGTTAGGGTTAGGGTTAGGGTTAGGGTTAGGGTTAGGGTTAGGGTTAGGGTTAGGGTTAGGGTTAGGGTTAGGGTTAGGGTTAGGGTTAGGGTTAGGGTTAGGGTTAGGGTTAGGGTTAGGGTTAGGGTTAGGGTTAGGGTTAGGGTTAGGGTTAGGGTTAGGGTTAGGGTTAGGGTTAGGGTTAGGGTTAGGGTTAGGGTTAGGGTTAGGGTTAGGGTTAGGGTTAGGGTTAGGGTTAGGGTTAGGGTTAGGGTTAGGGTTAGGGTTAGGGTTAGGGTTAGGGTTAGGGTTAGGGTTAGGGTTAGGGTTAGGGTTAGGGTTAGGGTTAGGGTTAGGGTTAGGGTTAGGGTTAGGGTTAGGGTTAGGGTTAGGGTTAGGGTTAGGGTTAGGGTTAGGGTTAGGGTTAGGGTTAGGGTTAGGGTTAGGGTTAGGGTTAGGGTTAGGGTTAGGGTTAGGGTTAGGGTTAGGGTTAGGGTTAGGGTTAGGGTTAGGGTTAGGGTTAGGGTTAGGGTTAGGGTTAGGGTTAGGGTTAGGGTTAGGGTTAGGGTTAGGGTTAGGGTTAGGGTTAGGGTTAGGGTTAGGGTTAGGGTTAGGGTTAGGGTTAGGGTTAGGGTTAGGGTTAGGGTTAGGGTTAGGGTTAGGGTTAGGGTTAGGGTTAGGGTTAGGGTTAGGGTTAGGGTTAGGGTTAGGGTTAGGGTTAGGGTTAGGGTTAGGGTTAGGGTTAGGGTTAGGGTTAGGGTTAGGGTTAGGGTTAGGGTTAGGGTTAGGGTTAGGGTTAGGGTTAGGGTTAGGGTTAGGGTTAGGGTTAGGGTTAGGGTTAGGGTTAGGGTTAGGGTTAGGGTTAGGGTTAGGGTTAGGGTTAGGGTTAGGGTTAGGGTTAGGGTTAGGGTTAGGGTTAGGGTTAGGGTTAGGGTTAGGGTTAGGGTTAGGGTTAGGGTTAGGGTTAGGGTTAGGGTTAGGGTTAGGGTTAGGGTTAGGGTTAGGGTTAGGGTTAGGGTTAGGGTTAGGGTTAGGGTTAGGGTTAGGGTTAGGGTTAGGGTTAGGGTTAGGGTTAGGGTTAGGGTTAGGGTTAGGGTTAGGGTTAGGGTTAGGGTTAGGGTTAGGGTTAGGGTTAGGGTTAGGGTTAGGGTTAGGGTTAGGGTTAGGGTTAGGGTTAGGGTTAGGGTTAGGGTTAGGGTTAGGGTTAGGGTTAGGGTTAGGGTTAGGGTTAGGGTTAGGGTTAGGGTTAGGGTTAGGGTTAGGGTTAGGGTTAGGGTTAGGGTTAGGGTTAGGGTTAGGGTTAGGGTTAGGGTTAGGGTTAGGGTTAGGGTTAGGGTTAGGGTTAGGGTTAGGGTTAGGGTTAGGGTTAGGGTTAGGGTTAGGGTTAGGGTTAGGGTTAGGGTTAGGGTTAGGGTTAGGGTTAGGGTTAGGGTTAGGGTTAGGGTTAGGGTTAGGGTTAGGGTTAGGGTTAGGGTTAGGGTTAGGGTTAGGGTTAGGGTTAGGGTTAGGGTTAGGGTTAGGGTTAGGGTTAGGGTTAGGGTTAGGGTTAGGGTTAGGGTTAGGGTTAGGGTTAGGGTTAGGGTTAGGGTTAGGGTTAGGGTTAGGGTTAGGGTTAGGGTTAGGGTTAGGGTTAGGGTTAGGGTTAGGGTTAGGGTTAGGGTTAGGGTTAGGGTTAGGGTTAGGGTTAGGGTTAGGGTTAGGGTTAGGGTTAGGGTTAGGGTTAGGGTTAGGGTTAGGGTTAGGGTTAGGGTTAGGGTTAGGGTTAGGGTTAGGGTTAGGGTTAGGGTTAGGGTTAGGGTTAGGGTTAGGGTTAGGGTTAGGGTTAGGGTTAGGGTTAGGGTTAGGGTTAGGGTTAGGGTTAGGGTTAGGGTTAGGGTTAGGGTTAGGGTTAGGGTTAGGGTTAGGGTTAGGGTTAGGGTTAGGGTTAGGGTTAGGGTTAGGGTTAGGGTTAGGGTTAGGGTTAGGGTTAGGGTTAGGGTTAGGGTTAGGGTTAGGGTTAGGGTTAGGGTTAGGGTTAGGGTTAGGGTTAGGGTTAGGGTTAGGGTTAGGGTTAGGGTTAGGGTTAGGGTTAGGGTTAGGGTTAGGGTTAGGGTTAGGGTTAGGGTTAGGGTTAGGGTTAGGGTTAGGGTTAGGGTTAGGGTTAGGGTTAGGGTTAGGGTTAGGGTTAGGGTTAGGGTTAGGGTTAGGGTTAGGGTTAGGGTTAGGGTTAGGGTTAGGGTTAGGGTTAGGGTTAGGGTTAGGGTTAGGGTTAGGGTTAGGGTTAGGGTTAGGGTTAGGGTTAGGGTTAGGGTTAGGGTTAGGGTTAGGGTTAGGGTTAGGGTTAGGGTTAGGGTTAGGGTTAGGGTTAGGGTTAGGGTTAGGGTTAGGGTTAGGGTTAGGGTTAGGGTTAGGGTTAGGGTTAGGGTTAGGGTTAGGGTTAGGGTTAGGGTTAGGGTTAGGGTTAGGGTTAGGGTTAGGGTTAGGGTTAGGGTTAGGGTTAGGGTTAGGGTTAGGGTTAGGGTTAGGGTTAGGGTTAGGGTTAGGGTTAGGGTTAGGGTTAGGGTTAGGG
Organism: Heloderma suspectum; assembly: GCF_057233095.1. NCBI lineage: Eukaryota > Metazoa > Chordata > Lepidosauria > Squamata > Helodermatidae > Heloderma > Heloderma suspectum. The sequence goes on along the minus strand of NC_139476.1, from coordinate 96,467 downwards.
TTAGGGTTAGGGTTAGGGTTAGGGTTAGGGTTAGGGTTAGGGTTAGGGTTAGGGTTAGGGTTAGGGTTAGGGTTAGGGTTAGGGTTAGGGTTAGGGTTAGGGTTAGGGTTAGGGTTAGGGTTAGGGTTAGGGTTAGGGTTAGGGTTAGGGTTAGGGTTAGGGTTAGGGTTAGGGTTAGGGTTAGGGTTAGGGTTAGGGTTAGGGTTAGGGTTAGGGTTAGGGTTAGGGTTAGGGTTAGGGTTAGGGTTAGGGTTAGGGTTAGGGTTAGGGTTAGGGTTAGGGTTAGGGTTAGGGTTAGGGTTAGGGTTAGGGTTAGGGTTAGGGTTAGGGTTAGGGTTAGGGTTAGGGTTAGGGTTAGGGTTAGGGTTAGGGTTAGGGTTAGGGTTAGGGTTAGGGTTAGGGTTAGGGTTAGGGTTAGGGTTAGGGTTAGGGTTAGGGTTAGGGTTAGGGTTAGGGTTAGGGTTAGGGTTAGGGTTAGGGTTAGGGTTAGGGTTAGGGTTAGGGTTAGGGTTAGGGTTAGGGTTAGGGTTAGGGTTAGGGTTAGGGTTAGGGTTAGGGTTAGGGTTAGGGTTAGGGTTAGGGTTAGGGTTAGGGTTAGGGTTAGGGTTAGGGTTAGGGTTAGGGTTAGGGTTAGGGTTAGGGTTAGGGTTAGGGTTAGGGTTAGGGTTAGGGTTAGGGTTAGGGTTAGGGTTAGGGTTAGGGTTAGGGTTAGGGTTAGGGTTAGGGTTAGGGTTAGGGTTAGGGTTAGGGTTAGGGTTAGGGTTAGGGTTAGGGTTAGGGTTAGGGTTAGGGTTAGGGTTAGGGTTAGGGTTAGGGTTAGGGTTAGGGTTAGGGTTAGGGTTAGGGTTAGGGTTAGGGTTAGGGTTAGGGTTAGGGTTAGGGTTAGGGTTAGGGTTAGGGTTAGGGTTAGGGTTAGGGTTAGGGTTAGGGTTAGGGTTAGGGTTAGGGTTAGGGTTAGGGTTAGGGTTAGGGTTAGGGTTAGGGTTAGGGTTAGGGTTAGGGTTAGGGTTAGGGTTAGGGTTAGGGTTAGGGTTAGGGTTAGGGTTAGGGTTAGGGTTAGGGTTAGGGTTAGGGTTAGGGTTAGGGTTAGGGTTAGGGTTAGGGTTAGGGTTAGGGTTAGGGTTAGGGTTAGGGTTAGGGTTAGGGTTAGGGTTAGGGTTAGGGTTAGGGTTAGGGTTAGGGTTAGGGTTAGGGTTAGGGTTAGGGTTAGGGTTAGGGTTAGGGTTAGGGTTAGGGTTAGGGTTAGGGTTAGGGTTAGGGTTAGGGTTAGGGTTAGGGTTAGGGTTAGGGTTAGGGTTAGGGTTAGGGTTAGGGTTAGGGTTAGGGTTAGGGTTAGGGTTAGGGTTAGGGTTAGGGTTAGGGTTAGGGTTAGGGTTAGGGTTAGGGTTAGGGTTAGGGTTAGGGTTAGGGTTAGGGTTAGGGTTAGGGTTAGGGTTAGGGTTAGGGTTAGGGTTAGGGTTAGGGTTAGGGTTAGGGTTAGGGTTAGGGTTAGGGTTAGGGTTAGGGTTAGGGTTAGGGTTAGGGTTAGGGTTAGGGTTAGGGTTAGGGTTAGGGTTAGGGTTAGGGTTAGGGTTAGGGTTAGGGTTAGGGTTAGGGTTAGGGTTAGGGTTAGGGTTAGGGTTAGGGTTAGGGTTAGGGTTAGGGTTAGGGTTAGGGTTAGGGTTAGGGTTAGGGTTAGGGTTAGGGTTAGGGTTAGGGTTAGGGTTAGGGTTAGGGTTAGGGTTAGGGTTAGGGTTAGGGTTAGGGTTAGGGTTAGGGTTAGGGTTAGGGTTAGGGTTAGGGTTAGGGTTAGGGTTAGGGTTAGGGTTAGGGTTAGGGTTAGGGTTAGGGTTAGGGTTAGGGTTAGGGTTAGGGTTAGGGTTAGGGTTAGGGTTAGGGTTAGGGTTAGGGTTAGGGTTAGGGTTAGGGTTAGGGTTAGGGTTAGGGTTAGGGTTAGGGTTAGGGTTAGGGTTAGGGTTAGGGTTAGGGTTAGGGTTAGGGTTAGGGTTAGGGTTAGGGTTAGGGTTAGGGTTAGGGTTAGGGTTAGGGTTAGGGTTAGGGTTAGGGTTAGGGTTAGGGTTAGGGTTAGGGTTAGGGTTAGGGTTAGGGTTAGGGTTAGGGTTAGGGTTAGGGTTAGGGTTAGGGTTAGGGTTAGGGTTAGGGTTAGGGTTAGGGTTAGGGTTAGGGTTAGGGTTAGGGTTAGGGTTAGGGTTAGGGTTAGGGTTAGGGTTAGGGTTAGGGTTAGGGTTAGGGTTAGGGTTAGGGTTAGGGTTAGGGTTAGGGTTAGGGTTAGGGTTAGGGTTAGGGTTAGGGTTAGGGTTAGGGTTAGGGTTAGGGTTAGGGTTAGGGTTAGGGTTAGGGTTAGGGTTAGGGTTAGGGTTAGGGTTAGGGTTAGGGTTAGGGTTAGGGTTAGGGTTAGGGTTAGGGTTAGGGTTAGGGTTAGGGTTAGGGTTAGGGTTAGGGTTAGGGTTAGGGTTAGGGTTAGGGTTAGGGTTAGGGTTAGGGTTAGGGTTAGGGTTAGGGTTAGGGTTAGGGTTAGGGTTAGGGTTAGGGTTAGGGTTAGGGTTAGGGTTAGGGTTAGGGTTAGGGTTAGGGTTAGGGTTAGGGTTAGGGTTAGGGTTAGGGTTAGGGTTAGGGTTAGGGTTAGGGTTAGGGTTAGGGTTAGGGTTAGGGTTAGGGTTAGGGTTAGGGTTAGGGTTAGGGTTAGGGTTAGGGTTAGGGTTAGGGTTAGGGTTAGGGTTAGGGTTAGGGTTAGGGTTAGGGTTAGGGTTAGGGTTAGGGTTAGGGTTAGGGTTAGGGTTAGGGTTAGGGTTAGGGTTAGGGTTAGGGTTAGGGTTAGGGTTAGGGTTAGGGTTAGGGTTAGGGTTAGGGTTAGGGTTAGGGTTAGGGTTAGGGTTAGGGTTAGGGTTAGGGTTAGGGTTAGGGTTAGGGTTAGGGTTAGGGTTAGGGTTAGGGTTAGGGTTAGGGTTAGGGTTAGGGTTAGGGTTAGGGTTAGGGTTAGGGTTAGGGTTAGGGTTAGGGTTAGGGTTAGGGTTAGGGTTAGGGTTAGGGTTAGGGTTAGGGTTAGGGTTAGGGTTAGGGTTAGGGTTAGGGTTAGGGTTAGGGTTAGGGTTAGGGTTAGGGTTAGGGTTAGGGTTAGGGTTAGGGTTAGGGTTAGGGTTAGGGTTAGGGTTAGGGTTAGGGTTAGGGTTAGGGTTAGGGTTAGGGTTAGGGTTAGGGTTAGGGTTAGGGTTAGGGTTAGGGTTAGGGTTAGGGTTAGGGTTAGGGTTAGGGTTAGGGTTAGGGTTAGGGTTAGGGTTAGGGTTAGGGTTAGGGTTAGGGTTAGGGTTAGGGTTAGGGTTAGGGTTAGGGTTAGGGTTAGGGTTAGGGTTAGGGTTAGGGTTAGGGTTAGGGTTAGGGTTAGGGTTAGGGTTAGGGTTAGGGTTAGGGTTAGGGTTAGGGTTAGGGTTAGGGTTAGGGTTAGGGTTAGGGTTAGGGTTAGGGTTAGGGTTAGGGTTAGGGTTAGGGTTAGGGTTAGGGTTAGGGTTAGGGTTAGGGTTAGGGTTAGGGTTAGGGTTAGGGTTAGGGTTAGGGTTAGGGTTAGGGTTAGGGTTAGGGTTAGGGTTAGGGTTAGGGTTAGGGTTAGGGTTAGGGTTAGGGTTAGGGTTAGGGTTAGGGTTAGGGTTAGGGTTAGGGTTAGGGTTAGGGTTAGGGTTAGGGTTAGGGTTAGGGTTAGGGTTAGGGTTAGGGTTAGGGTTAGGGTTAGGGTTAGGGTTAGGGTTAGGGTTAGGGTTAGGGTTAGGGTTAGGGTTAGGGTTAGGGTTAGGGTTAGGGTTAGGGTTAGGGTTAGGGTTAGGGTTAGGGTTAGGGTTAGGGTTAGGGTTAGGGTTAGGGTTAGGGTTAGGGTTAGGGTTAGGGTTAGGGTTAGGGTTAGGGTTAGGGTTAGGGTTAGGGTTAGGGTTAGGGTTAGGGTTAGGGTTAGGGTTAGGGTTAGGGTTAGGGTTAGGGTTAGGGTTAGGGTTAGGGTTAGGGTTAGGGTTAGGGTTAGGGTTAGGGTTAGGGTTAGGGTTAGGGTTAGGGTTAGGGTTAGGGTTAGGGTTAGGGTTAGGGTTAGGGTTAGGGTTAGGGTTAGGGTTAGGGTTAGGGTTAGGGTTAGGGTTAGGGTTAGGGTTAGGGTTAGGGTTAGGGTTAGGGTTAGGGTTAGGGTTAGGGTTAGGGTTAGGGTTAGGGTTAGGGTTAGGGTTAGGGTTAGGGTTAGGGTTAGGGTTAGGGTTAGGGTTAGGGTTAGGGTTAGGGTTAGGGTTAGGGTTAGGGTTAGGGTTAGGGTTAGGGTTAGGGTTAGGGTTAGGGTTAGGGTTAGGGTTAGGGTTAGGGTTAGGGTTAGGGTTAGGGTTAGGGTTAGGGTTAGGGTTAGGGTTAGGGTTAGGGTTAGGGTTAGGGTTAGGGTTAGGGTTAGGGTTAGGGTTAGGGTTAGGGTTAGGGTTAGGGTTAGGGTTAGGGTTAGGGTTAGGGTTAGGGTTAGGGTTAGGGTTAGGGTTAGGGTTAGGGTTAGGGTTAGGGTTAGGGTTAGGGTTAGGGTTAGGGTTAGGGTTAGGGTTAGGGTTAGGGTTAGGGTTAGGGTTAGGGTTAGGGTTAGGGTTAGGGTTAGGGTTAGGGTTAGGGTTAGGGTTAGGGTTAGGGTTAGGGTTAGGGTTAGGGTTAGGGTTAGGGTTAGGGTTAGGGTTAGGGTTAGGGTTAGGGTTAGGGTTAGGGTTAGGGTTAGGGTTAGGGTTAGGGTTAGGGTTAGGGTTAGGGTTAGGGTTAGGGTTAGGGTTAGGGTTAGGGTTAGGGTTAGGGTTAGGGTTAGGGTTAGGGTTAGGGTTAGGGTTAGGGTTAGGGTTAGGGTTAGGGTTAGGGTTAGGGTTAGGGTTAGGGTTAGGGTTAGGGTTAGGGTTAGGGTTAGGGTTAGGGTTAGGGTTAGGGTTAGGGTTAGGGTTAGGGTTAGGGTTAGGGTTAGGGTTAGGGTTAGGGTTAGGGTTAGGGTTAGGGTTAGGGTTAGGGTTAGGGTTAGGGTTAGGGTTAGGGTTAGGGTTAGGGTTAGGGTTAGGGTTAGGGTTAGGGTTAGGGTTAGGGTTAGGGTTAGGGTTAGGGTTAGGGTTAGGGTTAGGGTTAGGGTTAGGGTTAGGGTTAGGGTTAGGGTTAGGGTTAGGGTTAGGGTTAGGGTTAGGGTTAGGGTTAGGGTTAGGGTTAGGGTTAGGGTTAGGGTTAGGGTTAGGGTTAGGGTTAGGGTTAGGGTTAGGGTTAGGGTTAGGGTTAGGGTTAGGGTTAGGGTTAGGGTTAGGGTTAGGGTTAGGGTTAGGGTTAGGGTTAGGGTTAGGGTTAGGGTTAGGGTTAGGGTTAGGGTTAGGGTTAGGGTTAGGGTTAGGGTTAGGGTTAGGGTTAGGGTTAGGGTTAGGGTTAGGGTTAGGGTTAGGGTTAGGGTTAGGGTTAGGGTTAGGGTTAGGGTTAGGGTTAGGGTTAGGGTTAGGGTTAGGGTTAGGGTTAGGGTTAGGGTTAGGGTTAGGGTTAGGGTTAGGGTTAGGGTTAGGGTTAGGGTTAGGGTTAGGGTTAGGGTTAGGGTTAGGGTTAGGGTTAGGGTTAGGGTTAGGGTTAGGGTTAGGGTTAGGGTTAGGGTTAGGGTTAGGGTTAGGGTTAGGGTTAGGGTTAGGGTTAGGGTTAGGGTTAGGGTTAGGGTTAGGGTTAGGGTTAGGGTTAGGGTTAGGGTTAGGGTTAGGGTTAGGGTTAGGGTTAGGGTTAGGGTTAGGGTTAGGGTTAGGGTTAGGGTTAGGGTTAGGGTTAGGGTTAGGGTTAGGGTTAGGGTTAGGGTTAGGGTTAGGGTTAGGGTTAGGGTTAGGGTTAGGGTTAGGGTTAGGGTTAGGGTTAGGGTTAGGGTTAGGGTTAGGGTTAGGGTTAGGGTTAGGGTTAGGGTTAGGGTTAGGGTTAGGGTTAGGGTTAGGGTTAGGGTTAGGGTTAGGGTTAGGGTTAGGGTTAGGGTTAGGGTTAGGGTTAGGGTTAGGGTTAGGGTTAGGGTTAGGGTTAGGGTTAGGGTTAGGGTTAGGGTTAGGGTTAGGGTTAGGGTTAGGGTTAGGGTTAGGGTTAGGGTTAGGGTTAGGGTTAGGGTTAGGGTTAGGGTTAGGGTTAGGGTTAGGGTTAGGGTTAGGGTTAGGGTTAGGGTTAGGGTTAGGGTTAGGGTTAGGGTTAGGGTTAGGGTTAGGGTTAGGGTTAGGGTTAGGGTTAGGGTTAGGGTTAGGGTTAGGGTTAGGGTTAGGGTTAGGGTTAGGGTTAGGGTTAGGGTTAGGGTTAGGGTTAGGGTTAGGGTTAGGGTTAGGGTTAGGGTTAGGGTTAGGGTTAGGGTTAGGGTTAGGGTTAGGGTTAGGGTTAGGGTTAGGGTTAGGGTTAGGGTTAGGGTTAGGGTTAGGGTTAGGGTTAGGGTTAGGGTTAGGGTTAGGGTTAGGGTTAGGGTTAGGGTTAGGGTTAGGGTTAGGGTTAGGGTTAGGGTTAGGGTTAGGGTTAGGGTTAGGGTTAGGGTTAGGGTTAGGGTTAGGGTTAGGGTTAGGGTTAGGGTTAGGGTTAGGGTTAGGGTTAGGGTTAGGGTTAGGGTTAGGGTTAGGGTTAGGGTTAGGGTTAGGGTTAGGGTTAGGGTTAGGGTTAGGGTTAGGGTTAGGGTTAGGGTTAGGGTTAGGGTTAGGGTTAGGGTTAGGGTTAGGGTTAGGGTTAGGGTTAGGGTTAGGGTTAGGGTTAGGGTTAGGGTTAGGGTTAGGGTTAGGGTTAGGGTTAGGGTTAGGGTTAGGGTTAGGGTTAGGGTTAGGGTTAGGGTTAGGGTTAGGGTTAGGGTTAGGGTTAGGGTTAGGGTTAGGGTTAGGGTTAGGGTTAGGGTTAGGGTTAGGGTTAGGGTTAGGGTTAGGGTTAGGGTTAGGGTTAGGGTTAGGGTTAGGGTTAGGGTTAGGGTTAGGGTTAGGGTTAGGGTTAGGGTTAGGGTTAGGGTTAGGGTTAGGGTTAGGGTTAGGGTTAGGGTTAGGGTTAGGGTTAGGGTTAGGGTTAGGGTTAGGGTTAGGGTTAGGGTTAGGGTTAGGGTTAGGGTTAGGGTTAGGGTTAGGGTTAGGGTTAGGGTTAGGGTTAGGGTTAGGGTTAGGGTTAGGGTTAGGGTTAGGGTTAGGGTTAGGGTTAGGGTTAGGGTTAGGGTTAGGGTTAGGGTTAGGGTTAGGGTTAGGGTTAGGGTTAGGGTTAGGGTTAGGGTTAGGGTTAGGGTTAGGGTTAGGGTTAGGGTTAGGGTTAGGGTTAGGGTTAGGGTTAGGGTTAGGGTTAGGGTTAGGGTTAGGGTTAGGGTTAGGGTTAGGGTTAGGGTTAGGGTTAGGGTTAGGGTTAGGGTTAGGGTTAGGGTTAGGGTTAGGGTTAGGGTTAGGGTTAGGGTTAGGGTTAGGGTTAGGGTTAGGGTTAGGGTTAGGGTTAGGGTTAGGGTTAGGGTTAGGGTTAGGGTTAGGGTTAGGGTTAGGGTTAGGGTTAGGGTTAGGGTTAGGGTTAGGGTTAGGGTTAGGGTTAGGGTTAGGGTTAGGGTTAGGGTTAGGGTTAGGGTTAGGGTTAGGGTTAGGGTTAGGGTTAGGGTTAGGGTTAGGGTTAGGGTTAGGGTTAGGGTTAGGGTTAGGGTTAGGGTTAGGGTTAGGGTTAGGGTTAGGGTTAGGGTTAGGGTTAGGGTTAGGGTTAGGGTTAGGGTTAGGGTTAGGGTTAGGGTTAGGGTTAGGGTTAGGGTTAGGGTTAGGGTTAGGGTTAGGGTTAGGGTTAGGGTTAGGGTTAGGGTTAGGGTTAGGGTTAGGGTTAGGGTTAGGGTTAGGGTTAGGGTTAGGGTTAGGGTTAGGGTTAGGGTTAGGGTTAGGGTTAGGGTTAGGGTTAGGGTTAGGGTTAGGGTTAGGGTTAGGGTTAGGGTTAGGGTTAGGGTTAGGGTTAGGGTTAGGGTTAGGGTTAGGGTTAGGGTTAGGGTTAGGGTTAGGGTTAGGGTTAGGGTTAGGGTTAGGGTTAGGGTTAGGGTTAGGGTTAGGGTTAGGGTTAGGGTTAGGGTTAGGGTTAGGGTTAGGGTTAGGGTTAGGGTTAGGGTTAGGGTTAGGGTTAGGGTTAGGGTTAGGGTTAGGGTTAGGGTTAGGGTTAGGGTTAGGGTTAGGGTTAGGGTTAGGGTTAGGGTTAGGGTTAGGGTTAGGGTTAGGGTTAGGGTTAGGGTTAGGGTTAGGGTTAGGGTTAGGGTTAGGGTTAGGGTTAGGGTTAGGGTTAGGGTTAGGGTTAGGGTTAGGGTTAGGGTTAGGGTTAGGGTTAGGGTTAGGGTTAGGGTTAGGGTTAGGGTTAGGGTTAGGGTTAGGGTTAGGGTTAGGGTTAGGGTTAGGGTTAGGGTTAGGGTTAGGGTTAGGGTTAGGGTTAGGGTTAGGGTTAGGGTTAGGGTTAGGGTTAGGGTTAGGGTTAGGGTTAGGGTTAGGGTTAGGGTTAGGGTTAGGGTTAGGGTTAGGGTTAGGGTTAGGGTTAGGGTTAGGGTTAGGGTTAGGGTTAGGGTTAGGGTTAGGGTTAGGGTTAGGGTTAGGGTTAGGGTTAGGGTTAGGGTTAGGGTTAGGGTTAGGGTTAGGGTTAGGGTTAGGGTTAGGGTTAGGGTTAGGGTTAGGGTTAGGGTTAGGGTTAGGGTTAGGGTTAGGGTTAGGGTTAGGGTTAGGGTTAGGGTTAGGGTTAGGGTTAGGGTTAGGGTTAGGGTTAGGGTTAGGGTTAGGGTTAGGGTTAGGGTTAGGGTTAGGGTTAGGGTTAGGGTTAGGGTTAGGGTTAGGGTTAGGGTTAGGGTTAGGGTTAGGGTTAGGGTTAGGGTTAGGGTTAGGGTTAGGGTTAGGGTTAGGGTTAGGGTTAGGGTTAGGGTTAGGGTTAGGGTTAGGGTTAGGGTTAGGGTTAGGGTTAGGGTTAGGGTTAGGGTTAGGGTTAGGGTTAGGGTTAGGGTTAGGGTTAGGGTTAGGGTTAGGGTTAGGGTTAGGGTTAGGGTTAGGGTTAGGGTTAGGGTTAGGGTTAGGGTTAGGGTTAGGGTTAGGGTTAGGGTTAGGGTTAGGGTTAGGGTTAGGGTTAGGGTTAGGGTTAGGGTTAGGGTTAGGGTTAGGGTTAGGGTTAGGGTTAGGGTTAGGGTTAGGGTTAGGGTTAGGGTTAGGGTTAGGGTTAGGGTTAGGGTTAGGGTTAGGGTTAGGGTTAGGGTTAGGGTTAGGGTTAGGGTTAGGGTTAGGGTTAGGGTTAGGGTTAGGGTTAGGGTTAGGGTTAGGGTTAGGGTTAGGGTTAGGGTTAGGGTTAGGGTTAGGGTTAGGGTTAGGGTTAGGGTTAGGGTTAGGGTTAGGGTTAGGGTTAGGGTTAGGGTTAGGGTTAGGGTTAGGGTTAGGGTTAGGGTTAGGGTTAGGGTTAGGGTTAGGGTTAGGGTTAGGGTTAGGGTTAGGGTTAGGGTTAGGGTTAGGGTTAGGGTTAGGGTTAGGGTTAGGGTTAGGGTTAGGGTTAGGGTTAGGGTTAGGGTTAGGGTTAGGGTTAGGGTTAGGGTTAGGGTTAGGGTTAGGGTTAGGGTTAGGGTTAGGGTTAGGGTTAGGGTTAGGGTTAGGGTTAGGGTTAGGGTTAGGGTTAGGGTTAGGGTTAGGGTTAGGGTTAGGGTTAGGGTTAGGGTTAGGGTTAGGGTTAGGGTTAGGGTTAGGGTTAGGGTTAGGGTTAGGGTTAGGGTTAGGGTTAGGGTTAGGGTTAGGGTTAGGGTTAGGGTTAGGGTTAGGGTTAGGGTTAGGGTTAGGGTTAGGGTTAGGGTTAGGGTTAGGGTTAGGGTTAGGGTTAGGGTTAGGGTTAGGGTTAGGGTTAGGGTTAGGGTTAGGGTTAGGGTTAGGGTTAGGGTTAGGGTTAGGGTTAGGGTTAGGGTTAGGGTTAGGGTTAGGGTTAGGGTTAGGGTTAGGGTTAGGGTTAGGGTTAGGGTTAGGGTTAGGGTTAGGGTTAGGGTTAGGGTTAGGGTTAGGGTTAGGGTTAGGGTTAGGGTTAGGGTTAGGGTTAGGGTTAGGGTTAGGGTTAGGGTTAGGGTTAGGGTTAGGGTTAGGGTTAGGGTTAGGGTTAGGGTTAGGGTTAGGGTTAGGGTTAGGGTTAGGGTTAGGGTTAGGGTTAGGGTTAGGGTTAGGGTTAGGGTTAGGGTTAGGGTTAGGGTTAGGGTTAGGGTTAGGGTTAGGGTTAGGGTTAGGGTTAGGGTTAGGGTTAGGGTTAGGGTTAGGGTTAGGGTTAGGGTTAGGGTTAGGGTTAGGGTTAGGGTTAGGGTTAGGGTTAGGGTTAGGGTTAGGGTTAGGGTTAGGGTTAGGGTTAGGGTTAGGGTTAGGGTTAGGGTTAGGGTTAGGGTTAGGGTTAGGGTTAGGGTTAGGGTTAGGGTTAGGGTTAGGGTTAGGGTTAGGGTTAGGGTTAGGGTTAGGGTTAGGGTTAGGGTTAGGGTTAGGGTTAGGGTTAGGGTTAGGGTTAGGGTTAGGGTTAGGGTTAGGGTTAGGGTTAGGGTTAGGGTTAGGGTTAGGGTTAGGGTTAGGGTTAGGGTTAGGGTTAGGGTTAGGGTTAGGGTTAGGGTTAGGGTTAGGGTTAGGGTTAGGGTTAGGGTTAGGGTTAGGGTTAGGGTTAGGGTTAGGGTTAGGGTTAGGGTTAGGGTTAGGGTTAGGGTTAGGGTTAGGGTTAGGGTTAGGGTTAGGGTTAGGGTTAGGGTTAGGGTTAGGGTTAGGGTTAGGGTTAGGGTTAGGGTTAGGGTTAGGGTTAGGGTTAGGGTTAGGGTTAGGGTTAGGGTTAGGGTTAGGGTTAGGGTTAGGGTTAGGGTTAGGGTTAGGGTTAGGGTTAGGGTTAGGGTTAGGGTTAGGGTTAGGGTTAGGGTTAGGGTTAGGGTTAGGGTTAGGGTTAGGGTTAGGGTTAGGGTTAGGGTTAGGGTTAGGGTTAGGGTTAGGGTTAGGGTTAGGGTTAGGGTTAGGGTTAGGGTTAGGGTTAGGGTTAGGGTTAGGGTTAGGGTTAGGGTTAGGGTTAGGGTTAGGGTTAGGGTTAGGGTTAGGGTTAGGGTTAGGGTTAGGGTTAGGGTTAGGGTTAGGGTTAGGGTTAGGGTTAGGGTTAGGGTTAGGGTTAGGGTTAGGGTTAGGGTTAGGGTTAGGGTTAGGGTTAGGGTTAGGGTTAGGGTTAGGGTTAGGGTTAGGGTTAGGGTTAGGGTTAGGGTTAGGGTTAGGGTTAGGGTTAGGGTTAGGGTTAGGGTTAGGGTTAGGGTTAGGGTTAGGGTTAGGGTTAGGGTTAGGGTTAGGGTTAGGGTTAGGGTTAGGGTTAGGGTTAGGGTTAGGGTTAGGGTTAGGGTTAGGGTTAGGGTTAGGGTTAGGGTTAGGGTTAGGGTTAGGGTTAGGGTTAGGGTTAGGGTTAGGGTTAGGGTTAGGGTTAGGGTTAGGGTTAGGGTTAGGGTTAGGGTTAGGGTTAGGGTTAGGGTTAGGGTTAGGGTTAGGGTTAGGGTTAGGGTTAGGGTTAGGGTTAGGGTTAGGGTTAGGGTTAGGGTTAGGGTTAGGGTTAGGGTTAGGGTTAGGGTTAGGGTTAGGGTTAGGGTTAGGGTTAGGGTTAGGGTTAGGGTTAGGGTTAGGGTTAGGGTTAGGGTTAGGGTTAGGGTTAGGGTTAGGGTTAGGGTTAGGGTTAGGGTTAGGGTTAGGGTTAGGGTTAGGGTTAGGGTTAGGGTTAGGGTTAGGGTTAGGGTTAGGGTTAGGGTTAGGGTTAGGGTTAGGGTTAGGGTTAGGGTTAGGGTTAGGGTTAGGGTTAGGGTTAGGGTTAGGGTTAGGGTTAGGGTTAGGGTTAGGGTTAGGGTTAGGGTTAGGGTTAGGGTTAGGGTTAGGGTTAGGGTTAGGGTTAGGGTTAGGGTTAGGGTTAGGGTTAGGGTTAGGGTTAGGGTTAGGGTTAGGGTTAGGGTTAGGGTTAGGGTTAGGGTTAGGGTTAGGGTTAGGGTTAGGGTTAGGGTTAGGGTTAGGGTTAGGGTTAGGGTTAGGGTTAGGGTTAGGGTTAGGGTTAGGGTTAGGGTTAGGGTTAGGGTTAGGGTTAGGGTTAGGGTTAGGGTTAGGGTTAGGGTTAGGGTTAGGGTTAGGGTTAGGGTTAGGGTTAGGGTTAGGGTTAGGGTTAGGGTTAGGGTTAGGGTTAGGGTTAGGGTTAGGGTTAGGGTTAGGGTTAGGGTTAGGGTTAGGGTTAGGGTTAGGGTTAGGGTTAGGGTTAGGGTTAGGGTTAGGGTTAGGGTTAGGGTTAGGGTTAGGGTTAGGGTTAGGGTTAGGGTTAGGGTTAGGGTTAGGGTTAGGGTTAGGGTTAGGGTTAGGGTTAGGGTTAGGGTTAGGGTTAGGGTTAGGGTTAGGGTTAGGGTTAGGGTTAGGGTTAGGGTTAGGGTTAGGGTTAGGGTTAGGGTTAGGGTTAGGGTTAGGGTTAGGGTTAGGGTTAGGGTTAGGGTTAGGGTTAGGGTTAGGGTTAGGGTTAGGGTTAGGGTTAGGGTTAGGGTTAGGGTTAGGGTTAGGGTTAGGGTTAGGGTTAGGGTTAGGGTTAGGGTTAGGGTTAGGGTTAGGGTTAGGGTTAGGGTTAGGGTTAGGGTTAGGGTTAGGGTTAGGGTTAGGGTTAGGGTTAGGGTTAGGGTTAGGGTTAGGGTTAGGGTTAGGGTTAGGGTTAGGGTTAGGGTTAGGGTTAGGGTTAGGGTTAGGGTTAGGGTTAGGGTTAGGGTTAGGGTTAGGGTTAGGGTTAGGGTTAGGGTTAGGGTTAGGGTTAGGGTTAGGGTTAGGGTTAGGGTTAGGGTTAGGGTTAGGGTTAGGGTTAGGGTTAGGGTTAGGGTTAGGGTTAGGGTTAGGGTTAGGGTTAGGGTTAGGGTTAGGGTTAGGGTTAGGGTTAGGGTTAGGGTTAGGGTTAGGGTTAGGGTTAGGGTTAGGGTTAGGGTTAGGGTTAGGGTTAGGGTTAGGGTTAGGGTTAGGGTTAGGGTTAGGGTTAGGGTTAGGGTTAGGGTTAGGGTTAGGGTTAGGGTTAGGGTTAGGGTTAGGGTTAGGGTTAGGGTTAGGGTTAGGGTTAGGGTTAGGGTTAGGGTTAGGGTTAGGGTTAGGGTTAGGGTTAGGGTTAGGGTTAGGGTTAGGGTTAGGGTTAGGGTTAGGGTTAGGGTTAGGGTTAGGGTTAGGGTTAGGGTTAGGGTTAGGGTTAGGGTTAGGGTTAGGGTTAGGGTTAGGGTTAGGGTTAGGGTTAGGGTTAGGGTTAGGGTTAGGGTTAGGGTTAGGGTTAGGGTTAGGGTTAGGGTTAGGGTTAGGGTTAGGGTTAGGGTTAGGGTTAGGGTTAGGGTTAGGGTTAGGGTTAGGGTTAGGGTTAGGGTTAGGGTTAGGGTTAGGGTTAGGGTTAGGGTTAGGGTTAGGGTTAGGGTTAGGGTTAGGGTTAGGGTTAGGGTTAGGGTTAGGGTTAGGGTTAGGGTTAGGGTTAGGGTTAGGGTTAGGGTTAGGGTTAGGGTTAGGGTTAGGGTTAGGGTTAGGGTTAGGGTTAGGGTTAGGGTTAGGGTTAGGGTTAGGGTTAGGGTTAGGGTTAGGGTTAGGGTTAGGGTTAGGGTTAGGGTTAGGGTTAGGGTTAGGGTTAGGGTTAGGGTTAGGGTTAGGGTTAGGGTTAGGGTTAGGGTTAGGGTTAGGGTTAGGGTTAGGGTTAGGGTTAGGGTTAGGGTTAGGGTTAGGGTTAGGGTTAGGGTTAGGGTTAGGGTTAGGGTTAGGGTTAGGGTTAGGGTTAGGGTTAGGGTTAGGGTTAGGGTTAGGGTTAGGGTTAGGGTTAGGGTTAGGGTTAGGGTTAGGGTTAGGGTTAGGGTTAGGGTTAGGGTTAGGGTTAGGGTTAGGGTTAGGGTTAGGGTTAGGGTTAGGGTTAGGGTTAGGGTTAGGGTTAGGGTTAGGGTTAGGGTTAGGGTTAGGGTTAGGGTTAGGGTTAGGGTTAGGGTTAGGGTTAGGGTTAGGGTTAGGGTTAGGGTTAGGGTTAGGGTTAGGGTTAGGGTTAGGGTTAGGGTTAGGGTTAGGGTTAGGGTTAGGGTTAGGGTTAGGGTTAGGGTTAGGGTTAGGGTTAGGGTTAGGGTTAGGGTTAGGGTTAGGGTTAGGGTTAGGGTTAGGGTTAGGGTTAGGGTTAGGGTTAGGGTTAGGGTTAGGGTTAGGGTTAGGGTTAGGGTTAGGGTTAGGGTTAGGGTTAGGGTTAGGGTTAGGGTTAGGGTTAGGGTTAGGGTTAGGGTTAGGGTTAGGGTTAGGGTTAGGGTTAGGGTTAGGGTTAGGGTTAGGGTTAGGGTTAGGGTTAGGGTTAGGGTTAGGGTTAGGGTTAGGGTTAGGGTTAGGGTTAGGGTTAGGGTTAGGGTTAGGGTTAGGGTTAGGGTTAGGGTTAGGGTTAGGGTTAGGGTTAGGGTTAGGGTTAGGGTTAGGGTTAGGGTTAGGGTTAGGGTTAGGGTTAGGGTTAGGGTTAGGGTTAGGGTTAGGGTTAGGGTTAGGGTTAGGGTTAGGGTTAGGGTTAGGGTTAGGGTTAGGGTTAGGGTTAGGGTTAGGGTTAGGGTTAGGGTTAGGGTTAGGGTTAGGGTTAGGGTTAGGGTTAGGGTTAGGGTTAGGGTTAGGGTTAGGGTTAGGGTTAGGGTTAGGGTTAGGGTTAGGGTTAGGGTTAGGGTTAGGGTTAGGGTTAGGGTTAGGGTTAGGGTTAGGGTTAGGGTTAGGGTTAGGGTTAGGGTTAGGGTTAGGGTTAGGGTTAGGGTTAGGGTTAGGGTTAGGGTTAGGGTTAGGGTTAGGGTTAGGGTTAGGGTTAGGGTTAGGGTTAGGGTTAGGGTTAGGGTTAGGGTTAGGGTTAGGGTTAGGGTTAGGGTTAGGGTTAGGGTTAGGGTTAGGGTTAGGGTTAGGGTTAGGGTTAGGGTTAGGGTTAGGGTTAGGGTTAGGGTTAGGGTTAGGGTTAGGGTTAGGGTTAGGGTTAGGGTTAGGGTTAGGGTTAGGGTTAGGGTTAGGGTTAGGGTTAGGGTTAGGGTTAGGGTTAGGGTTAGGGTTAGGGTTAGGGTTAGGGTTAGGGTTAGGGTTAGGGTTAGGGTTAGGGTTAGGGTTAGGGTTAGGGTTAGGGTTAGGGTTAGGGTTAGGGTTAGGGTTAGGGTTAGGGTTAGGGTTAGGGTTAGGGTTAGGGTTAGGGTTAGGGTTAGGGTTAGGGTTAGGGTTAGGGTTAGGGTTAGGGTTAGGGTTAGGGTTAGGGTTAGGGTTAGGGTTAGGGTTAGGGTTAGGGTTAGGGTTAGGGTTAGGGTTAGGGTTAGGGTTAGGGTTAGGGTTAGGGTTAGGGTTAGGGTTAGGGTTAGGGTTAGGGTTAGGGTTAGGGTTAGGGTTAGGGTTAGGGTTAGGGTTAGGGTTAGGGTTAGGGTTAGGGTTAGGGTTAGGGTTAGGGTTAGGGTTAGGGTTAGGGTTAGGGTTAGGGTTAGGGTTAGGGTTAGGGTTAGGGTTAGGGTTAGGGTTAGGGTTAGGGTTAGGGTTAGGGTTAGGGTTAGGGTTAGGGTTAGGGTTAGGGTTAGGGTTAGGGTTAGGGTTAGGGTTAGGGTTAGGGTTAGGGTTAGGGTTAGGGTTAGGGTTAGGGTTAGGGTTAGGGTTAGGGTTAGGGTTAGGGTTAGGGTTAGGGTTAGGGTTAGGGTTAGGGTTAGGGTTAGGGTTAGGGTTAGGGTTAGGGTTAGGGTTAGGGTTAGGGTTAGGGTTAGGGTTAGGGTTAGGGTTAGGGTTAGGGTTAGGGTTAGGGTTAGGGTTAGGGTTAGGGTTAGGGTTAGGGTTAGGGTTAGGGTTAGGGTTAGGGTTAGGGTTAGGGTTAGGGTTAGGGTTAGGGTTAGGGTTAGGGTTAGGGTTAGGGTTAGGGTTAGGGTTAGGGTTAGGGTTAGGGTTAGGGTTAGGGTTAGGGTTAGGGTTAGGGTTAGGGTTAGGGTTAGGGTTAGGGTTAGGGTTAGGGTTAGGGTTAGGGTTAGGGTTAGGGTTAGGGTTAGGGTTAGGGTTAGGGTTAGGGTTAGGGTTAGGGTTAGGGTTAGGGTTAGGGTTAGGGTTAGGGTTAGGGTTAGGGTTAGGGTTAGGGTTAGGGTTAGGGTTAGGGTTAGGGTTAGGGTTAGGGTTAGGGTTAGGGTTAGGGTTAGGGTTAGGGTTAGGGTTAGGGTTAGGGTTAGGGTTAGGGTTAGGGTTAGGGTTAGGGTTAGGGTTAGGGTTAGGGTTAGGGTTAGGGTTAGGGTTAGGGTTAGGGTTAGGGTTAGGGTTAGGGTTAGGGTTAGGGTTAGGGTTAGGGTTAGGGTTAGGGTTAGGGTTAGGGTTAGGGTTAGGGTTAGGGTTAGGGTTAGGGTTAGGGTTAGGGTTAGGGTTAGGGTTAGGGTTAGGGTTAGGGTTAGGGTTAGGGTTAGGGTTAGGGTTAGGGTTAGGGTTAGGGTTAGGGTTAGGGTTAGGGTTAGGGTTAGGGTTAGGGTTAGGGTTAGGGTTAGGGTTAGGGTTAGGGTTAGGGTTAGGGTTAGGGTTAGGGTTAGGGTTAGGGTTAGGGTTAGGGTTAGGGTTAGGGTTAGGGTTAGGGTTAGGGTTAGGGTTAGGGTTAGGGTTAGGGTTAGGGTTAGGGTTAGGGTTAGGGTTAGGGTTAGGGTTAGGGTTAGGGTTAGGGTTAGGGTTAGGGTTAGGGTTAGGGTTAGGGTTAGGGTTAGGGTTAGGGTTAGGGTTAGGGTTAGGGTTAGGGTTAGGGTTAGGGTTAGGGTTAGGGTTAGGGTTAGGGTTAGGGTTAGGGTTAGGGTTAGGGTTAGGGTTAGGGTTAGGGTTAGGGTTAGGGTTAGGGTTAGGGTTAGGGTTAGGGTTAGGGTTAGGGTTAGGGTTAGGGTTAGGGTTAGGGTTAGGGTTAGGGTTAGGGTTAGGGTTAGGGTTAGGGTTAGGGTTAGGGTTAGGGTTAGGGTTAGGGTTAGGGTTAGGGTTAGGGTTAGGGTTAGGGTTAGGGTTAGGGTTAGGGTTAGGGTTAGGGTTAGGGTTAGGGTTAGGGTTAGGGTTAGGGTTAGGGTTAGGGTTAGGGTTAGGGTTAGGGTTAGGGTTAGGGTTAGGGTTAGGGTTAGGGTTAGGGTTAGGGTTAGGGTTAGGGTTAGGGTTAGGGTTAGGGTTAGGGTTAGGGTTAGGGTTAGGGTTAGGGTTAGGGTTAGGGTTAGGGTTAGGGTTAGGGTTAGGGTTAGGGTTAGGGTTAGGGTTAGGGTTAGGGTTAGGGTTAGGGTTAGGGTTAGGGTTAGGGTTAGGGTTAGGGTTAGGGTTAGGGTTAGGGTTAGGGTTAGGGTTAGGGTTAGGGTTAGGGTTAGGGTTAGGGTTAGGGTTAGGGTTAGGGTTAGGGTTAGGGTTAGGGTTAGGGTTAGGGTTAGGGTTAGGGTTAGGGTTAGGGTTAGGGTTAGGGTTAGGGTTAGGGTTAGGGTTAGGGTTAGGGTTAGGGTTAGGGTTAGGGTTAGGGTTAGGGTTAGGGTTAGGGTTAGGGTTAGGGTTAGGGTTAGGGTTAGGGTTAGGGTTAGGGTTAGGGTTAGGGTTAGGGTTAGGGTTAGGGTTAGGGTTAGGGTTAGGGTTAGGGTTAGGGTTAGGGTTAGGGTTAGGGTTAGGGTTAGGGTTGAATGGAATGGAATGGAATGGAATGGAATGGAATGGAATGGAATGGAATGGAATGGAATGGAATGGAATGGAATGGAATGGAATGGAATGGAATGGAATGGAATGGAATGGTTATGGAATGGAATGGAATGGAATGGAATGGAATGGAATGGAATGGAATGGAATGGAATGGAATGGAATGGAATGGAAGGAATGGAGGGTTAGGGTTAGGGTTAGGGTTAGGGTTAGGGTTAGGGTTAGGGTTAGGGTTAGGGTTAGGGTTAGGGTTAGGGTTAGGGTTAGGGTTAGGGTTAGGGTTAGGGTTAGGGTTAGGGTTAGGGTTAGGGTTAGGGTTAGGGTTAGGGTTAGGGTTAGGGTTAGGGTTAGGGTTAGGGTTAGGGTTAGGGTTAGGGTTAGGGTTAGGGTTAGGGTTAGGGTTAGGGTTAGGGTTAGGGTTAGGGTTAGGGTTAGGGTTAGGGTTAGGGTTAGGGTTAGGGTTAGGGTTAGGGTTAGGGTTAGGGTTAGGGTTAGGGTTAGGGTTAGGGTTAGGGTTAGGGTTAGGGTTAGGGTTAGGGTTAGGGTTAGGGTTAGGGTTAGGGTTAGGGTTAGGGTTAGGGTTAGGGTTAGGGTTAGGGTTAGGGTTAGGGTTAGGGTTAGGGTTAGGGTTAGGGTTAGGGTTAGGGTTAGGGTTAGGGTTAGGGTTAGGGTTAGGGTTAGGGTTAGGGTTAGGGTTAGGGTTAGGGTTAGGGTTAGGGTTAGGGTTAGGGTTAGGGTTAGGGTTAGGGTTAGGGTTAGGGTTAGGGTTAGGGTTAGGGTTAGGGTTAGGGTTAGGGTTAGGGTTAGGGTTAGGGTTAGGGTTAGGGTTAGGGTTAGGGTTAGGGTTAGGGTTAGGGTTAGGGTTAGGGTTAGGGTTAGGGTTAGGGTTAGGGTTAGGGTTAGGGTTAGGGTTAGGGTTAGGGTTAGGGTTAGGGTTAGGGTTAGGGTTAGGGTTAGGGTTAGGGTTAGGGTTAGGGTTAGGGTTAGGGTTAGGGTTAGGGTTAGGGTTAGGGTTAGGGTTAGGGTTAGGGTTAGGGTTAGGGTTAGGGTTAGGGTTAGGGTTAGGGTTAGGGTTAGGGTTAGGGTTAGGGTTAGGGTTAGGGTTAGGGTTAGGGTTAGGGTTAGGGTTAGGGTTAGGGTTAGGGTTAGGGTTAGGGTTAGGGTTAGGGTTAGGGTTAGGGTTAGGGTTAGGGTTAGGGTTAGGGTTAGGGTTAGGGTTAGGGTTAGGGTTAGGGTTAGGGTTAGGGTTAGGGTTAGGGTTAGGGTTAGGGTTAGGGTTAGGGTTAGGGTTAGGGTTAGGGTTAGGGTTAGGGTTAGGGTTAGGGTTAGGGTTAGGGTTAGGGTTAGGGTTAGGGTTAGGGTTAGGGTTAGGGTTAGGGTTAGGGTTAGGGTTAGGGTTAGGGTTAGGGTTAGGGTTAGGGTTAGGGTTAGGGTTAGGGTTAGGGTTAGGGTTAGGGTTAGGGTTAGGGTTAGGGTTAGGGTTAGGGTTAGGGTTAGGGTTAGGGTTAGGGTTAGGGTTAGGGTTAGGGTTAGGGTTAGGGTTAGGGTTAGGGTTAGGGTTAGGGTTAGGGTTAGGGTTAGGGTTAGGGTTAGGGTTAGGGTTAGGGTTAGGGTTAGGGTTAGGGTTAGGGTTAGGGTTAGGGTTAGGGTTAGGGTTAGGGTTAGGGTTAGGGTTAGGGTTAGGGTTAGGGTTAGGGTTAGGGTTAGGGTTAGGGTTAGGGTTAGGGTTAGGGTTAGGGTTAGGGTTAGGGTTAGGGTTAGGGTTAGGGTTAGGGTTAGGGTTAGGGTTAGGGTTAGGGTTAGGGTTAGGGTTAGGGTTAGGGTTAGGGTTAGGGTTAGGGTTAGGGTTAGGGTTAGGGTTAGGGTTAGGGTTAGGGTTAGGGTTAGGGTTAGGGTTAGGGTTAGGGTTAGGGTTAGGGTTAGGGTTAGGGTTAGGGTTAGGGTTAGGGTTAGGGTTAGGGTTAGGGTTAGGGTTAGGGTTAGGGTTAGGGTTAGGGTTAGGGTTAGGGTTAGGGTTAGGGTTAGGGTTAGGGTTAGGGTTAGGGTTAGGGTTAGGGTTAGGGTTAGGGTTAGGGTTAGGGTTAGGGTTAGGGTTAGGGTTAGGGTTAGGGTTAGGGTTAGGGTTAGGGTTAGGGTTAGGGTTAGGGTTAGGGTTAGGGTTAGGGTTAGGGTTAGGGTTAGGGTTAGGGTTAGGGTTAGGGTTAGGGTTAGGGTTAGGGTTAGGGTTAGGGTTAGGGTTAGGGTTAGGGTTAGGGTTAGGGTTAGGGTTAGGGTTAGGGTTAGGGTTAGGGTTAGGGTTAGGGTTAGGGTTAGGGTTAGGGTTAGGGTTAGGGTTAGGGTTAGGGTTAGGGTTAGGGTTAGGGTTAGGGTTAGGGTTAGGGTTAGGGTTAGGGTTAGGGTTAGGGTTAGGGTTAGGGTTAGGGTTAGGGTTAGGGTTAGGGTTAGGGTTAGGGTTAGGGTTAGGGTTAGGGTTAGGGTTAGGGTTAGGGTTAGGGTTAGGGTTAGGGTTAGGGTTAGGGTTAGGGTTAGGGTTAGGGTTAGGGTTAGGGTTAGGGTTAGGGTTAGGGTTAGGGTTAGGGTTAGGGTTAGGGTTAGGGTTAGGGTTAGGGTTAGGGTTAGGGTTAGGGTTAGGGTTAGGGTTAGGGTTAGGGTTAGGGTTAGGGTTAGGGTTAGGGTTAGGGTTAGGGTTAGGGTTAGGGTTAGGGTTAGGGTTAGGGTTAGGGTTAGGGTTAGGGTTAGGGTTAGGGTTAGGGTTAGGGTTAGGGTTAGGGTTAGGGTTAGGGTTAGGGTTAGGGTTAGGGTTAGGGTTAGGGTTAGGGTTAGGGTTAGGGTTAGGGTTAGGGTTAGGGTTAGGGTTAGGGTTAGGGTTAGGGTTAGGGTTAGGGTTAGGGTTAGGGTTAGGGTTAGGGTTAGGGTTAGGGTTAGGGTTAGGGTTAGGGTTAGGGTTAGGGTTAGGGTTAGGGTTAGGGTTAGGGTTAGGGTTAGGGTTAGGGTTAGGGTTAGGGTTAGGGTTAGGGTTAGGGTTAGGGTTAGGGTTAGGGTTAGGGTTAGGGTTAGGGTTAGGGTTAGGGTTAGGGTTAGGGTTAGGGTTAGGGTTAGGGTTAGGGTTAGGGTTAGGGTTAGGGTTAGGGTTAGGGTTAGGGTTAGGGTTAGGGTTAGGGTTAGGGTTAGGGTTAGGGTTAGGGTTAGGGTTAGGGTTAGGGTTAGGGTTAGGGTTAGGGTTAGGGTTAGGGTTAGGGTTAGGGTTAGGGTTAGGGTTAGGGTTAGGGTTAGGGTTAGGGTTAGGGTTAGGGTTAGGGTTAGGGTTAGGGTTAGGGTTAGGGTTAGGGTTAGGGTTAGGGTTAGGGTTAGGGTTAGGGTTAGGGTTAGGGTTAGGGTTAGGGTTAGGGTTAGGGTTAGGGTTAGGGTTAGGGTTAGGGTTAGGGTTAGGGTTAGGGTTAGGGTTAGGGTTAGGGTTAGGGTTAGGGTTAGGGTTAGGGTTAGGGTTAGGGTTAGGGTTAGGGTTAGGGTTAGGGTTAGGGTTAGGGTTAGGGTTAGGGTTAGGGTTAGGGTTAGGGTTAGGGTTAGGGTTAGGGTTAGGGTTAGGGTTAGGGTTAGGGTTAGGGTTAGGGTTAGGGTTAGGGTTAGGGTTAGGGTTAGGGTTAGGGTTAGGGTTAGGGTTAGGGTTAGGGTTAGGGTTAGGGTTAGGGTTAGGGTTAGGGTTAGGGTTAGGGTTAGGGTTAGGGTTAGGGTTAGGGTTAGGGTTAGGGTTAGGGTTAGGGTTAGGGTTAGGGTTAGGGTTAGGGTTAGGGTTAGGGTTAGGGTTAGGGTTAGGGTTAGGGTTAGGGTTAGGGTTAGGGTTAGGGTTAGGGTTAGGGTTAGGGTTAGGGTTAGGGTTAGGGTTAGGGTTAGGGTTAGGGTTAGGGTTAGGGTTAGGGTTAGGGTTAGGGTTAGGGTTAGGGTTAGGGTTAGGGTTAGGGTTAGGGTTAGGGTTAGGGTTAGGGTTAGGGTTAGGGTTAGGGTTAGGGTTAGGGTTAGGGTTAGGGTTAGGGTTAGGGTTAGGGTTAGGGTTAGGGTTAGGGTTAGGGTTAGGGTTAGGGTTAGGGTTAGGGTTAGGGTTAGGGTTAGGGTTAGGGTTAGGGTTAGGGTTAGGGTTAGGGTTAGGGTTAGGGTTAGGGTTAGGGTTAGGGTTAGGGTTAGGGTTAGGGTTAGGGTTAGGGTTAGGGTTAGGGTTAGGGTTAGGGTTAGGGTTAGGGTTAGGGTTAGGGTTAGGGTTAGGGTTAGGGTTAGGGTTAGGGTTAGGGTTAGGGTTAGGGTTAGGGTTAGGGTTAGGGTTAGGGTTAGGGTTAGGGTTAGGGTTAGGGTTAGGGTTAGGGTTAGGGTTAGGGTTAGGGTTAGGGTTAGGGTTAGGGTTAGGGTTAGGGTTAGGGTTAGGGTTAGGGTTAGGGTTAGGGTTAGGGTTAGGGTTAGGGTTAGGGTTAGGGTTAGGGTTAGGGTTAGGGTTAGGGTTAGGGTTAGGGTTAGGGTTAGGGTTAGGGTTAGGGTTAGGGTTAGGGTTAGGGTTAGGGTTAGGGTTAGGGTTAGGGTTAGGGTTAGGGTTAGGGTTAGGGTTAGGGTTAGGGTTAGGGTTAGGGTTAGGGTTAGGGTTAGGGTTAGGGTTAGGGTTAGGGTTAGGGTTAGGGTTAGGGTTAGGGTTAGGGTTAGGGTTAGGGTTAGGGTTAGGGTTAGGGTTAGGGTTAGGGTTAGGGTTAGGGTTAGGGTTAGGGTTAGGGTTAGGGTTAGGGTTAGGGTTAGGGTTAGGGTTAGGGTTAGGGTTAGGGTTAGGGTTAGGGTTAGGGTTAGGGTTAGGGTTAGGGTTAGGGTTAGGGTTAGGGTTAGGGTTAGGGTTAGGGTTAGGGTTAGGGTTAGGGTTAGGGTTAGGGTTAGGGTTAGGGTTAGGGTTAGGGTTAGGGTTAGGGTTAGGGTTAGGGTTAGGGTTAGGGTTAGGGTTAGGGTTAGGGTTAGGGTTAGGGTTAGGGTTAGGGTTAGGGTTAGGGTTAGGGTTAGGGTTAGGGTTAGGGTTAGGGTTAGGGTTAGGGTTAGGGTTAGGGTTAGGGTTAGGGTTAGGGTTAGGGTTAGGGTTAGGGTTAGGGTTAGGGTTAGGGTTAGGGTTAGGGTTAGGGTTAGGGTTAGGGTTAGGGTTAGGGTTAGGGTTAGGGTTAGGGTTAGGGTTAGGGTTAGGGTTAGGGTTAGGGTTAGGGTTAGGGTTAGGGTTAGGGTTAGGGTTAGGGTTAGGGTTAGGGTTAGGGTTAGGGTTAGGGTTAGGGTTAGGGTTAGGGTTAGGGTTAGGGTTAGGGTTAGGGTTAGGGTTAGGGTTAGGGTTAGGGTTAGGGTTAGGGTTAGGGTTAGGGTTAGGGTTAGGGTTAGGGTTAGGGTTAGGGTTAGGGTTAGGGTTAGGGTTAGGGTTAGGGTTAGGGTTAGGGTTAGGGTTAGGGTTAGGGTTAGGGTTAGGGTTAGGGTTAGGGTTAGGGTTAGGGTTAGGGTTAGGGTTAGGGTTAGGGTTAGGGTTAGGGTTAGGGTTAGGGTTAGGGTTAGGGTTAGGGTTAGGGTTAGGGTTAGGGTTAGGGTTAGGGTTAGGGTTAGGGTTAGGGTTAGGGTTAGGGTTAGGGTTAGGGTTAGGGTTAGGGTTAGGGTTAGGGTTAGGGTTAGGGTTAGGGTTAGGGTTAGGGTTAGGGTTAGGGTTAGGGTTAGGGTTAGGGTTAGGGTTAGGGTTAGGGTTAGGGTTAGGGTTAGGGTTAGGGTTAGGGTTAGGGTTAGGGTTAGGGTTAGGGTTAGGGTTAGGGTTAGGGTTAGGGTTAGGGTTAGGGTTAGGGTTAGGGTTAGGGTTAGGGTTAGGGTTAGGGTTAGGGTTAGGGTTAGGGTTAGGGTTAGGGTTAGGGTTAGGGTTAGGGTTAGGGTTAGGGTTAGGGTTAGGGTTAGGGTTAGGGTTAGGGTTAGGGTTAGGGTTAGGGTTAGGGTTAGGGTTAGGGTTAGGGTTAGGGTTAGGGTTAGGGTTAGGGTTAGGGTTAGGGTTAGGGTTAGGGTTAGGGTTAGGGTTAGGGTTAGGGTTAGGGTTAGGGTTAGGGTTAGGGTTAGGGTTAGGGTTAGGGTTAGGGTTAGGGTTAGGGTTAGGGTTAGGGTTAGGGTTAGGGTTAGGGTTAGGGTTAGGGTTAGGGTTAGGGTTAGGGTTAGGGTTAGGGTTAGGGTTAGGGTTAGGGTTAGGGTTAGGGTTAGGGTTAGGGTTAGGGTTAGGGTTAGGGTTAGGGTTAGGGTTAGGGTTAGGGTTAGGGTTAGGGTTAGGGTTAGGGTTAGGGTTAGGGTTAGGGTTAGGGTTAGGGTTAGGGTTAGGGTTAGGGTTAGGGTTAGGGTTAGGGTTAGGGTTAGGGTTAGGGTTAGGGTTAGGGTTAGGGTTAGGGTTAGGGTTAGGGTTAGGGTTAGGGTTAGGGTTAGGGTTAGGGTTAGGGTTAGGGTTAGGGTTAGGGTTAGGGTTAGGGTTAGGGTTAGGGTTAGGGTTAGGGTTAGGGTTAGGGTTAGGGTTAGGGTTAGGGTTAGGGTTAGGGTTAGGGTTAGGGTTAGGGTTAGGGTTAGGGTTAGGGTTAGGGTTAGGGTTAGGGTTAGGGTTAGGGTTAGGGTTAGGGTTAGGGTTAGGGTTAGGGTTAGGGTTAGGGTTAGGGTTAGGGTTAGGGTTAGGGTTAGGGTTAGGGTTAGGGTTAGGGTTAGGGTTAGGGTTAGGGTTAGGGTTAGGGTTAGGGTTAGGGTTAGGGTTAGGGTTAGGGTTAGGGTTAGGGTTAGGGTTAGGGTTAGGGTTAGGGTTAGGGTTAGGGTTAGGGTTAGGGTTAGGGTTAGGGTTAGGGTTAGGGTTAGGGTTAGGGTTAGGGTTAGGGTTAGGGTTAGGGTTAGGGTTAGGGTTAGGGTTAGGGTTAGGGTTAGGGTTAGGGTTAGGGTTAGGGTTAGGGTTAGGGTTAGGGTTAGGGTTAGGGTTAGGGTTAGGGTTAGGGTTAGGGTTAGGGTTAGGGTTAGGGTTAGGGTTAGGGTTAGGGTTAGGGTTAGGGTTAGGGTTAGGGTTAGGGTTAGGGTTAGGGTTAGGGTTAGGGTTAGGGTTAGGGTTAGGGTTAGGGTTAGGGTTAGGGTTAGGGTTAGGGTTAGGGTTAGGGTTAGGGTTAGGGTTAGGGTTAGGGTTAGGGTTAGGGTTAGGGTTAGGGTTAGGGTTAGGGTTAGGGTTAGGGTTAGGGTTAGGGTTAGGGTTAGGGTTAGGGTTAGGGTTAGGGTTAGGGTTAGGGTTAGGGTTAGGGTTAGGGTTAGGGTTAGGGTTAGGGTTAGGGTTAGGGTTAGGGTTAGGGTTAGGGTTAGGGTTAGGGTTAGGGTTAGGGTTAGGGTTAGGGTTAGGGTTAGGGTTAGGGTTAGGGTTAGGGTTAGGGTTAGGGTTAGGGTTAGGGTTAGGGTTAGGGTTAGGGTTAGGGTTAGGGTTAGGGTTAGGGTTAGGGTTAGGGTTAGGGTTAGGGTTAGGGTTAGGGTTAGGGTTAGGGTTAGGGTTAGGGTTAGGGTTAGGGTTAGGGTTAGGGTTAGGGTTAGGGTTAGGGTTAGGGTTAGGGTTAGGGTTAGGGTTAGGGTTAGGGTTAGGGTTAGGGTTAGGGTTAGGGTTAGGGTTAGGGTTAGGGTTAGGGTTAGGGTTAGGGTTAGGGTTAGGGTTAGGGTTAGGGTTAGGGTTAGGGTTAGGGTTAGGGTTAGGGTTAGGGTTAGGGTTAGGGTTAGGGTTAGGGTTAGGGTTAGGGTTAGGGTTAGGGTTAGGGTTAGGGTTAGGGTTAGGGTTAGGGTTAGGGTTAGGGTTAGGGTTAGGGTTAGGGTTAGGGTTAGGGTTAGGGTTAGGGTTAGGGTTAGGGTTAGGGTTAGGGTTAGGGTTAGGGTTAGGGTTAGGGTTAGGGTTAGGGTTAGGGTTAGGGTTAGGGTTAGGGTTAGGGTTAGGGTTAGGGTTAGGGTTAGGGTTAGGGTTAGGGTTAGGGTTAGGGTTAGGGTTAGGGTTAGGGTTAGGGTTAGGGTTAGGGTTAGGGTTAGGGTTAGGGTTAGGGTTAGGGTTAGGGTTAGGGTTAGGGTTAGGGTTAGGGTTAGGGTTAGGGTTAGGGTTAGGGTTAGGGTTAGGGTTAGGGTTAGGGTTAGGGTTAGGGTTAGGGTTAGGGTTAGGGTTAGGGTTAGGGTTAGGGTTAGGGTTAGGGTTAGGGTTAGGGTTAGGGTTAGGGTTAGGGTTAGGGTTAGGGTTAGGGTTAGGGTTAGGGTTAGGGTTAGGGTTAGGGTTAGGGTTAGGGTTAGGGTTAGGGTTAGGGTTAGGGTTAGGGTTAGGGTTAGGGTTAGGGTTAGGGTTAGGGTTAGGGTTAGGGTTAGGGTTAGGGTTAGGGTTAGGGTTAGGGTTAGGGTTAGGGTTAGGGTTAGGGTTAGGGTTAGGGTTAGGGTTAGGGTTAGGGTTAGGGTTAGGGTTAGGGTTAGGGTTAGGGTTAGGGTTAGGGTTAGGGTTAGGGTTAGGGTTAGGGTTAGGGTTAGGGTTAGGGTTAGGGTTAGGGTTAGGGTTAGGGTTAGGGTTAGGGTTAGGGTTAGGGTTAGGGTTAGGGTTAGGGTTAGGGTTAGGGTTAGGGTTAGGGTTAGGGTTAGGGTTAGGGTTAGGGTTAGGGTTAGGGTTAGGGTTAGGGTTAGGGTTAGGGTTAGGGTTAGGGTTAGGGTTAGGGTTAGGGTTAGGGTTAGGGTTAGGGTTAGGGTTAGGGTTAGGGTTAGGGTTAGGGTTAGGGTTAGGGTTAGGGTTAGGGTTAGGGTTAGGGTTAGGGTTAGGGTTAGGGTTAGGGTTAGGGTTAGGGTTAGGGTTAGGGTTAGGGTTAGGGTTAGGGTTAGGGTTAGGGTTAGGGTTAGGGTTAGGGTTAGGGTTAGGGTTAGGGTTAGGGTTAGGGTTAGGGTTAGGGTTAGGGTTAGGGTTAGGGTTAGGGTTAGGGTTAGGGTTAGGGTTAGGGTTAGGGTTAGGGTTAGGGTTAGGGTTAGGGTTAGGGTTAGGGTTAGGGTTAGGGTTAGGGTTAGGGTTAGGGTTAGGGTTAGGGTTAGGGTTAGGGTTAGGGTTAGGGTTAGGGTTAGGGTTAGGGTTAGGGTTAGGGTTAGGGTTAGGGTTAGGGTTAGGGTTAGGGTTAGGGTTAGGGTTAGGGTTAGGGTTAGGGTTAGGGTTAGGGTTAGGGTTAGGGTTAGGGTTAGGGTTAGGGTTAGGGTTAGGGTTAGGGTTAGGGTTAGGGTTAGGGTTAGGGTTAGGGTTAGGGTTAGGGTTAGGGTTAGGGTTAGGGTTAGGGTTAGGGTTAGGGTTAGGGTTAGGGTTAGGGTTAGGGTTAGGGTTAGGGTTAGGGTTAGGGTTAGGGTTAGGGTTAGGGTTAGGGTTAGGGTTAGGGTTAGGGTTAGGGTTAGGGTTAGGGTTAGGGTTAGGGTTAGGGTTAGGGTTAGGGTTAGGGTTAGGGTTAGGGTTAGGGTTAGGGTTAGGGTTAGGGTTAGGGTTAGGGTTAGGGTTAGGGTTAGGGTTAGGGTTAGGGTTAGGGTTAGGGTTAGGGTTAGGGTTAGGGTTAGGGTTAGGGTTAGGGTTAGGGTTAGGGTTAGGGTTAGGGTTAGGGTTAGGGTTAGGGTTAGGGTTAGGGTTAGGGTTAGGGTTAGGGTTAGGGTTAGGGTTAGGGTTAGGGTTAGGGTTAGGGTTAGGGTTAGGGTTAGGGTTAGGGTTAGGGTTAGGGTTAGGGTTAGGGTTAGGGTTAGGGTTAGGGTTAGGGTTAGGGTTAGGGTTAGGGTTAGGGTTAGGGTTAGGGTTAGGGTTAGGGTTAGGGTTAGGGTTAGGGTTAGGGTTAGGGTTAGGGTTAGGGTTAGGGTTAGGGTTAGGGTTAGGGTTAGGGTTAGGGTTAGGGTTAGGGTTAGGGTTAGGGTTAGGGTTAGGGTTAGGGTTAGGGTTAGGGTTAGGGTTAGGGTTAGGGTTAGGGTTAGGGTTAGGGTTAGGGTTAGGGTTAGGGTTAGGGTTAGGGTTAGGGTTAGGGTTAGGGTTAGGGTTAGGGTTAGGGTTAGGGTTAGGGTTAGGGTTAGGGTTAGGGTTAGGGTTAGGGTTAGGGTTAGGGTTAGGGTTAGGGTTAGGGTTAGGGTTAGGGTTAGGGTTAGGGTTAGGGTTAGGGTTAGGGTTAGGGTTAGGGTTAGGGTTAGGGTTAGGGTTAGGGTTAGGGTTAGGGTTAGGGTTAGGGTTAGGGTTAGGGTTAGGGTTAGGGTTAGGGTTAGGGTTAGGGTTAGGGTTAGGGTTAGGGTTAGGGTTAGGGTTAGGGTTAGGGTTAGGGTTAGGGTTAGGGTTAGGGTTAGGGTTAGGGTTAGGGTTAGGGTTAGGGTTAGGGTTAGGGTTAGGGTTAGGGTTAGGGTTAGGGTTAGGGTTAGGGTTAGGGTTAGGGTTAGGGTTAGGGTTAGGGTTAGGGTTAGGGTTAGGGTTAGGGTTAGGGTTAGGGTTAGGGTTAGGGTTAGGGTTAGGGTTAGGGTTAGGGTTAGGGTTAGGGTTAGGGTTAGGGTTAGGGTTAGGGTTAGGGTTAGGGTTAGGGTTAGGGTTAGGGTTAGGGTTAGGGTTAGGGTTAGGGTTAGGGTTAGGGTTAGGGTTAGGGTTAGGGTTAGGGTTAGGGTTAGGGTTAGGGTTAGGGTTAGGGTTAGGGTTAGGGTTAGGGTTAGGGTTAGGGTTAGGGTTAGGGTTAGGGTTAGGGTTAGGGTTAGGGTTAGGGTTAGGGTTAGGGTTAGGGTTAGGGTTAGGGTTAGGGTTAGGGTTAGGGTTAGGGTTAGGGTTAGGGTTAGGGTTAGGGTTAGGGTTAGGGTTAGGGTTAGGGTTAGGGTTAGGGTTAGGGTTAGGGTTAGGGTTAGGGTTAGGGTTAGGGTTAGGGTTAGGGTTAGGGTTAGGGTTAGGGTTAGGGTTAGGGTTAGGGTTAGGGTTAGGGTTAGGGTTAGGGTTAGGGTTAGGGTTAGGGTTAGGGTTAGGGTTAGGGTTAGGGTTAGGGTTAGGGTTAGGGTTAGGGTTAGGGTTAGGGTTAGGGTTAGGGTTAGGGTTAGGGTTAGGGTTAGGGTTAGGGTTAGGGTTAGGGTTAGGGTTAGGGTTAGGGTTAGGGTTAGGGTTAGGGTTAGGGTTAGGGTTAGGGTTAGGGTTAGGGTTAGGGTTAGGGTTAGGGTTAGGGTTAGGGTTAGGGTTAGGGTTAGGGTTAGGGTTAGGGTTAGGGTTAGGGTTAGGGTTAGGGTTAGGGTTAGGGTTAGGGTTAGGGTTAGGGTTAGGGTTAGGGTTAGGGTTAGGGTTAGGGTTAGGGTTAGGGTTAGGGTTAGGGTTAGGGTTAGGGTTAGGGTTAGGGTTAGGGTTAGGGTTAGGGTTAGGGTTAGGGTTAGGGTTAGGGTTAGGGTTAGGGTTAGGGTTAGGGTTAGGGTTAGGGTTAGGGTTAGGGTTAGGGTTAGGGTTAGGGTTAGGGTTAGGGTTAGGGTTAGGGTTAGGGTTAGGGTTAGGGTTAGGGTTAGGGTTAGGGTTAGGGTTAGGGTTAGGGTTAGGGTTAGGGTTAGGGTTAGGGTTAGGGTTAGGGTTAGGGTTAGGGTTAGGGTTAGGGTTAGGGTTAGGGTTAGGGTTAGGGTTAGGGTTAGGGTTAGGGTTAGGGTTAGGGTTAGGGTTAGGGTTAGGGTTAGGGTTAGGGTTAGGGTTAGGGTTAGGGTTAGGGTTAGGGTTAGGGTTAGGGTTAGGGTTAGGGTTAGGGTTAGGGTTAGGGTTAGGGTTAGGGTTAGGGTTAGGGTTAGGGTTAGGGTTAGGGTTAGGGTTAGGGTTAGGGTTAGGGTTAGGGTTAGGGTTAGGGTTAGGGTTAGGGTTAGGGTTAGGGTTAGGGTTAGGGTTAGGGTTAGGGTTAGGGTTAGGGTTAGGGTTAGGGTTAGGGTTAGGGTTAGGGTTAGGGTTAGGGTTAGGGTTAGGGTTAGGGTTAGGGTTAGGGTTAGGGTTAGGGTTAGGGTTAGGGTTAGGGTTAGGGTTAGGGTTAGGGTTAGGGTTAGGGTTAGGGTTAGGGTTAGGGTTAGGGTTAGGGTTAGGGTTAGGGTTAGGGTTAGGGTTAGGGTTAGGGTTAGGGTTAGGGTTAGGGTTAGGGTTAGGGTTAGGGTTAGGGTTAGGGTTAGGGTTAGGGTTAGGGTTAGGGTTAGGGTTAGGGTTAGGGTTAGGGTTAGGGTTAGGGTTAGGGTTAGGGTTAGGGTTAGGGTTAGGGTTAGGGTTAGGGTTAGGGTTAGGGTTAGGGTTAGGGTTAGGGTTAGGGTTAGGGTTAGGGTTAGGGTTAGGGTTAGGGTTAGGGTTAGGGTTAGGGTTAGGGTTAGGGTTAGGGTTAGGGTTAGGGTTAGGGTTAGGGTTAGGGTTAGGGTTAGGGTTAGGGTTAGGGTTAGGGTTAGGGTTAGGGTTAGGGTTAGGGTTAGGGTTAGGGTTAGGGTTAGGGTTAGGGTTAGGGTTAGGGTTAGGGTTAGGGTTAGGGTTAGGGTTAGGGTTAGGGTTAGGGTTAGGGTTAGGGTTAGGGTTAGGGTTAGGGTTAGGGTTAGGGTTAGGGTTAGGGTTAGGGTTAGGGTTAGGGTTAGGGTTAGGGTTAGGGTTAGGGTTAGGGTTAGGGTTAGGGTTAGGGTTAGGGTTAGGGTTAGGGTTAGGGTTAGGGTTAGGGTTAGGGTTAGGGTTAGGGTTAGGGTTAGGGTTAGGGTTAGGGTTAGGGTTAGGGTTAGGGTTAGGGTTAGGGTTAGGGTTAGGGTTAGGGTTAGGGTTAGGGTTAGGGTTAGGGTTAGGGTTAGGGTTAGGGTTAGGGTTAGGGTTAGGGTTAGGGTTAGGGTTAGGGTTAGGGTTAGGGTTAGGGTTAGGGTTAGGGTTAGGGTTAGGGTTAGGGTTAGGGTTAGGGTTAGGGTTAGGGTTAGGGTTAGGGTTAGGGTTAGGGTTAGGGTTAGGGTTAGGGTTAGGGTTAGGGTTAGGGTTAGGGTTAGGGTTAGGGTTAGGGTTAGGGTTAGGGTTAGGGTTAGGGTTAGGGTTAGGGTTAGGGTTAGGGTTAGGGTTAGGGTTAGGGTTAGGGTTAGGGTTAGGGTTAGGGTTAGGGTTAGGGTTAGGGTTAGGGTTAGGGTTAGGGTTAGGGTTAGGGTTAGGGTTAGGGTTAGGGTTAGGGTTAGGGTTAGGGTTAGGGTTAGGGTTAGGGTTAGGGTTAGGGTTAGGGTTAGGGTTAGGGTTAGGGTTAGGGTTAGGGTTAGGGTTAGGGTTAGGGTTAGGGTTAGGGTTAGGGTTAGGGTTAGGGTTAGGGTTAGGGTTAGGGTTAGGGTTAGGGTTAGGGTTAGGGTTAGGGTTAGGGTTAGGGTTAGGGTTAGGGTTAGGGTTAGGGTTAGGGTTAGGGTTAGGGTTAGGGTTAGGGTTAGGGTTAGGGTTAGGGTTAGGGTTAGGGTTAGGGTTAGGGTTAGGGTTAGGGTTAGGGTTAGGGTTAGGGTTAGGGTTAGGGTTAGGGTTAGGGTTAGGGTTAGGGTTAGGGTTAGGGTTAGGGTTAGGGTTAGGGTTAGGGTTAGGGTTAGGGTTAGGGTTAGGGTTAGGGTTAGGGTTAGGGTTAGGGTTAGGGTTAGGGTTAGGGTTAGGGTTAGGGTTAGGGTTAGGGTTAGGGTTAGGGTTAGGGTTAGGGTTAGGGTTAGGGTTAGGGTTAGGGTTAGGGTTAGGGTTAGGGTTAGGGTTAGGGTTAGGGTTAGGGTTAGGGTTAGGGTTAGGGTTAGGGTTAGGGTTAGGGTTAGGGTTAGGGTTAGGGTTAGGGTTAGGGTTAGGGTTAGGGTTAGGGTTAGGGTTAGGGTTAGGGTTAGGGTTAGGGTTAGGGTTAGGGTTAGGGTTAGGGTTAGGGTTAGGGTTAGGGTTAGGGTTAGGGTTAGGGTTAGGGTTAGGGTTAGGGTTAGGGTTAGGGTTAGGGTTAGGGTTAGGGTTAGGGT
This sequence comes from Heloderma suspectum, assembly GCF_057233095.1. NCBI lineage: Eukaryota > Metazoa > Chordata > Lepidosauria > Squamata > Helodermatidae > Heloderma > Heloderma suspectum. The sequence goes on along the minus strand of NC_139476.1, from coordinate 64,932 downwards.
TAGGGTTAGGGTTAGGGTTAGGGTTAGGGTTAGGGTTAGGGTTAGGGTTAGGGTTAGGGTTAGGGTTAGGGTTAGGGTTAGGGTTAGGGTTAGGGTTAGGGTTAGGGTTAGGGTTAGGGTTAGGGTTAGGGTTAGGGTTAGGGTTAGGGTTAGGGTTAGGGTTAGGGTTAGGGTTAGGGTTAGGGTTAGGGTTAGGGTTAGGGTTAGGGTTAGGGTTAGGGTTAGGGTTAGGGTTAGGGTTAGGGTTAGGGTTAGGGTTAGGGTTAGGGTTAGGGTTAGGGTTAGGGTTAGGGTTAGGGTTAGGGTTAGGGTTAGGGTTAGGGTTAGGGTTAGGGTTAGGGTTAGGGTTAGGGTTAGGGTTAGGGTTAGGGTTAGGGTTAGGGTTAGGGTTAGGGTTAGGGTTAGGGTTAGGGTTAGGGTTAGGGTTAGGGTTAGGGTTAGGGTTAGGGTTAGGGTTAGGGTTAGGGTTAGGGTTAGGGTTAGGGTTAGGGTTAGGGTTAGGGTTAGGGTTAGGGTTAGGGTTAGGGTTAGGGTTAGGGTTAGGGTTAGGGTTAGGGTTAGGGTTAGGGTTAGGGTTAGGGTTAGGGTTAGGGTTAGGGTTAGGGTTAGGGTTAGGGTTAGGGTTAGGGTTAGGGTTAGGGTTAGGGTTAGGGTTAGGGTTAGGGTTAGGGTTAGGGTTAGGGTTAGGGTTAGGGTTAGGGTTAGGGTTAGGGTTAGGGTTAGGGTTAGGGTTAGGGTTAGGGTTAGGGTTAGGGTTAGGGTTAGGGTTAGGGTTAGGGTTAGGGTTAGGGTTAGGGTTAGGGTTAGGGTTAGGGTTAGGGTTAGGGTTAGGGTTAGGGTTAGGGTTAGGGTTAGGGTTAGGGTTAGGGTTAGGGTTAGGGTTAGGGTTAGGGTTAGGGTTAGGGTTAGGGTTAGGGTTAGGGTTAGGGTTAGGGTTAGGGTTAGGGTTAGGGTTAGGGTTAGGGTTAGGGTTAGGGTTAGGGTTAGGGTTAGGGTTAGGGTTAGGGTTAGGGTTAGGGTTAGGGTTAGGGTTAGGGTTAGGGTTAGGGTTAGGGTTAGGGTTAGGGTTAGGGTTAGGGTTAGGGTTAGGGTTAGGGTTAGGGTTAGGGTTAGGGTTAGGGTTAGGGTTAGGGTTAGGGTTAGGGTTAGGGTTAGGGTTAGGGTTAGGGTTAGGGTTAGGGTTAGGGTTAGGGTTAGGGTTAGGGTTAGGGTTAGGGTTAGGGTTAGGGTTAGGGTTAGGGTTAGGGTTAGGGTTAGGGTTAGGGTTAGGGTTAGGGTTAGGGTTAGGGTTAGGGTTAGGGTTAGGGTTAGGGTTAGGGTTAGGGTTAGGGTTAGGGTTAGGGTTAGGGTTAGGGTTAGGGTTAGGGTTAGGGTTAGGGTTAGGGTTAGGGTTAGGGTTAGGGTTAGGGTTAGGGTTAGGGTTAGGGTTAGGGTTAGGGTTAGGGTTAGGGTTAGGGTTAGGGTTAGGGTTAGGGTTAGGGTTAGGGTTAGGGTTAGGGTTAGGGTTAGGGTTAGGGTTAGGGTTAGGGTTAGGGTTAGGGTTAGGGTTAGGGTTAGGGTTAGGGTTAGGGTTAGGGTTAGGGTTAGGGTTAGGGTTAGGGTTAGGGTTAGGGTTAGGGTTAGGGTTAGGGTTAGGGTTAGGGTTAGGGTTAGGGTTAGGGTTAGGGTTAGGGTTAGGGTTAGGGTTAGGGTTAGGGTTAGGGTTAGGGTTAGGGTTAGGGTTAGGGTTAGGGTTAGGGTTAGGGTTAGGGTTAGGGTTAGGGTTAGGGTTAGGGTTAGGGTTAGGGTTAGGGTTAGGGTTAGGGTTAGGGTTAGGGTTAGGGTTAGGGTTAGGGTTAGGGTTAGGGTTAGGGTTAGGGTTAGGGTTAGGGTTAGGGTTAGGGTTAGGGTTAGGGTTAGGGTTAGGGTTAGGGTTAGGGTTAGGGTTAGGGTTAGGGTTAGGGTTAGGGTTAGGGTTAGGGTTAGGGTTAGGGTTAGGGTTAGGGTTAGGGTTAGGGTTAGGGTTAGGGTTAGGGTTAGGGTTAGGGTTAGGGTTAGGGTTAGGGTTAGGGTTAGGGTTAGGGTTAGGGTTAGGGTTAGGGTTAGGGTTAGGGTTAGGGTTAGGGTTAGGGTTAGGGTTAGGGTTAGGGTTAGGGTTAGGGTTAGGGTTAGGGTTAGGGTTAGGGTTAGGGTTAGGGTTAGGGTTAGGGTTAGGGTTAGGGTTAGGGTTAGGGTTAGGGTTAGGGTTAGGGTTAGGGTTAGGGTTAGGGTTAGGGTTAGGGTTAGGGTTAGGGTTAGGGTTAGGGTTAGGGTTAGGGTTAGGGTTAGGGTTAGGGTTAGGGTTAGGGTTAGGGTTAGGGTTAGGGTTAGGGTTAGGGTTAGGGTTAGGGTTAGGGTTAGGGTTAGGGTTAGGGTTAGGGTTAGGGTTAGGGTTAGGGTTAGGGTTAGGGTTAGGGTTAGGGTTAGGGTTAGGGTTAGGGTTAGGGTTAGGGTTAGGGTTAGGGTTAGGGTTAGGGTTAGGGTTAGGGTTAGGGTTAGGGTTAGGGTTAGGGTTAGGGTTAGGGTTAGGGTTAGGGTTAGGGTTAGGGTTAGGGTTAGGGTTAGGGTTAGGGTTAGGGTTAGGGTTAGGGTTAGGGTTAGGGTTAGGGTTAGGGTTAGGGTTAGGGTTAGGGTTAGGGTTAGGGTTAGGGTTAGGGTTAGGGTTAGGGTTAGGGTTAGGGTTAGGGTTAGGGTTAGGGTTAGGGTTAGGGTTAGGGTTAGGGTTAGGGTTAGGGTTAGGGTTAGGGTTAGGGTTAGGGTTAGGGTTAGGGTTAGGGTTAGGGTTAGGGTTAGGGTTAGGGTTAGGGTTAGGGTTAGGGTTAGGGTTAGGGTTAGGGTTAGGGTTAGGGTTAGGGTTAGGGTTAGGGTTAGGGTTAGGGTTAGGGTTAGGGTTAGGGTTAGGGTTAGGGTTAGGGTTAGGGTTAGGGTTAGGGTTAGGGTTAGGGTTAGGGTTAGGGTTAGGGTTAGGGTTAGGGTTAGGGTTAGGGTTAGGGTTAGGGTTAGGGTTAGGGTTAGGGTTAGGGTTAGGGTTAGGGTTAGGGTTAGGGTTAGGGTTAGGGTTAGGGTTAGGGTTAGGGTTAGGGTTAGGGTTAGGGTTAGGGTTAGGGTTAGGGTTAGGGTTAGGGTTAGGGTTAGGGTTAGGGTTAGGGTTAGGGTTAGGGTTAGGGTTAGGGTTAGGGTTAGGGTTAGGGTTAGGGTTAGGGTTAGGGTTAGGGTTAGGGTTAGGGTTAGGGTTAGGGTTAGGGTTAGGGTTAGGGTTAGGGTTAGGGTTAGGGTTAGGGTTAGGGTTAGGGTTAGGGTTAGGGTTAGGGTTAGGGTTAGGGTTAGGGTTAGGGTTAGGGTTAGGGTTAGGGTTAGGGTTAGGGTTAGGGTTAGGGTTAGGGTTAGGGTTAGGGTTAGGGTTAGGGTTAGGGTTAGGGTTAGGGTTAGGGTTAGGGTTAGGGTTAGGGTTAGGGTTAGGGTTAGGGTTAGGGTTAGGGTTAGGGTTAGGGTTAGGGTTAGGGTTAGGGTTAGGGTTAGGGTTAGGGTTAGGGTTAGGGTTAGGGTTAGGGTTAGGGTTAGGGTTAGGGTTAGGGTTAGGGTTAGGGTTAGGGTTAGGGTTAGGGTTAGGGTTAGGGTTAGGGTTAGGGTTAGGGTTAGGGTTAGGGTTAGGGTTAGGGTTAGGGTTAGGGTTAGGGTTAGGGTTAGGGTTAGGGTTAGGGTTAGGGTTAGGGTTAGGGTTAGGGTTAGGGTTAGGGTTAGGGTTAGGGTTAGGGTTAGGGTTAGGGTTAGGGTTAGGGTTAGGGTTAGGGTTAGGGTTAGGGTTAGGGTTAGGGTTAGGGTTAGGGTTAGGGTTAGGGTTAGGGTTAGGGTTAGGGTTAGGGTTAGGGTTAGGGTTAGGGTTAGGGTTAGGGTTAGGGTTAGGGTTAGGGTTAGGGTTAGGGTTAGGGTTAGGGTTAGGGTTAGGGTTAGGGTTAGGGTTAGGGTTAGGGTTAGGGTTAGGGTTAGGGTTAGGGTTAGGGTTAGGGTTAGGGTTAGGGTTAGGGTTAGGGTTAGGGTTAGGGTTAGGGTTAGGGTTAGGGTTAGGGTTAGGGTTAGGGTTAGGGTTAGGGTTAGGGTTAGGGTTAGGGTTAGGGTTAGGGTTAGGGTTAGGGTTAGGGTTAGGGTTAGGGTTAGGGTTAGGGTTAGGGTTAGGGTTAGGGTTAGGGTTAGGGTTAGGGTTAGGGTTAGGGTTAGGGTTAGGGTTAGGGTTAGGGTTAGGGTTAGGGTTAGGGTTAGGGTTAGGGTTAGGGTTAGGGTTAGGGTTAGGGTTAGGGTTAGGGTTAGGGTTAGGGTTAGGGTTAGGGTTAGGGTTAGGGTTAGGGTTAGGGTTAGGGTTAGGGTTAGGGTTAGGGTTAGGGTTAGGGTTAGGGTTAGGGTTAGGGTTAGGGTTAGGGTTAGGGTTAGGGTTAGGGTTAGGGTTAGGGTTAGGGTTAGGGTTAGGGTTAGGGTTAGGGTTAGGGTTAGGGTTAGGGTTAGGGTTAGGGTTAGGGTTAGGGTTAGGGTTAGGGTTAGGGTTAGGGTTAGGGTTAGGGTTAGGGTTAGGGTTAGGGTTAGGGTTAGGGTTAGGGTTAGGGTTAGGGTTAGGGTTAGGGTTAGGGTTAGGGTTAGGGTTAGGGTTAGGGTTAGGGTTAGGGTTAGGGTTAGGGTTAGGGTTAGGGTTAGGGTTAGGGTTAGGGTTAGGGTTAGGGTTAGGGTTAGGGTTAGGGTTAGGGTTAGGGTTAGGGTTAGGGTTAGGGTTAGGGTTAGGGTTAGGGTTAGGGTTAGGGTTAGGGTTAGGGTTAGGGTTAGGGTTAGGGTTAGGGTTAGGGTTAGGGTTAGGGTTAGGGTTAGGGTTAGGGTTAGGGTTAGGGTTAGGGTTAGGGTTAGGGTTAGGGTTAGGGTTAGGGTTAGGGTTAGGGTTAGGGTTAGGGTTAGGGTTAGGGTTAGGGTTAGGGTTAGGGTTAGGGTTAGGGTTAGGGTTAGGGTTAGGGTTAGGGTTAGGGTTAGGGTTAGGGTTAGGGTTAGGGTTAGGGTTAGGGTTAGGGTTAGGGTTAGGGTTAGGGTTAGGGTTAGGGTTAGGGTTAGGGTTAGGGTTAGGGTTAGGGTTAGGGTTAGGGTTAGGGTTAGGGTTAGGGTTAGGGTTAGGGTTAGGGTTAGGGTTAGGGTTAGGGTTAGGGTTAGGGTTAGGGTTAGGGTTAGGGTTAGGGTTAGGGTTAGGGTTAGGGTTAGGGTTAGGGTTAGGGTTAGGGTTAGGGTTAGGGTTAGGGTTAGGGTTAGGGTTAGGGTTAGGGTTAGGGTTAGGGTTAGGGTTAGGGTTAGGGTTAGGGTTAGGGTTAGGGTTAGGGTTAGGGTTAGGGTTAGGGTTAGGGTTAGGGTTAGGGTTAGGGTTAGGGTTAGGGTTAGGGTTAGGGTTAGGGTTAGGGTTAGGGTTAGGGTTAGGGTTAGGGTTAGGGTTAGGGTTAGGGTTAGGGTTAGGGTTAGGGTTAGGGTTAGGGTTAGGGTTAGGGTTAGGGTTAGGGTTAGGGTTAGGGTTAGGGTTAGGGTTAGGGTTAGGGTTAGGGTTAGGGTTAGGGTTAGGGTTAGGGTTAGGGTTAGGGTTAGGGTTAGGGTTAGGGTTAGGGTTAGGGTTAGGGTTAGGGTTAGGGTTAGGGTTAGGGTTAGGGTTAGGGTTAGGGTTAGGGTTAGGGTTAGGGTTAGGGTTAGGGTTAGGGTTAGGGTTAGGGTTAGGGTTAGGGTTAGGGTTAGGGTTAGGGTTAGGGTTAGGGTTAGGGTTAGGGTTAGGGTTAGGGTTAGGGTTAGGGTTAGGGTTAGGGTTAGGGTTAGGGTTAGGGTTAGGGTTAGGGTTAGGGTTAGGGTTAGGGTTAGGGTTAGGGTTAGGGTTAGGGTTAGGGTTAGGGTTAGGGTTAGGGTTAGGGTTAGGGTTAGGGTTAGGGTTAGGGTTAGGGTTAGGGTTAGGGTTAGGGTTAGGGTTAGGGTTAGGGTTAGGGTTAGGGTTAGGGTTAGGGTTAGGGTTAGGGTTAGGGTTAGGGTTAGGGTTAGGGTTAGGGTTAGGGTTAGGGTTAGGGTTAGGGTTAGGGTTAGGGTTAGGGTTAGGGTTAGGGTTAGGGTTAGGGTTAGGGTTAGGGTTAGGGTTAGGGTTAGGGTTAGGGTTAGGGTTAGGGTTAGGGTTAGGGTTAGGGTTAGGGTTAGGGTTAGGGTTAGGGTTAGGGTTAGGGTTAGGGTTAGGGTTAGGGTTAGGGTTAGGGTTAGGGTTAGGGTTAGGGTTAGGGTTAGGGTTAGGGTTAGGGTTAGGGTTAGGGTTAGGGTTAGGGTTAGGGTTAGGGTTAGGGTTAGGGTTAGGGTTAGGGTTAGGGTTAGGGTTAGGGTTAGGGTTAGGGTTAGGGTTAGGGTTAGGGTTAGGGTTAGGGTTAGGGTTAGGGTTAGGGTTAGGGTTAGGGTTAGGGTTAGGGTTAGGGTTAGGGTTAGGGTTAGGGTTAGGGTTAGGGTTAGGGTTAGGGTTAGGGTTAGGGTTAGGGTTAGGGTTAGGGTTAGGGTTAGGGTTAGGGTTAGGGTTAGGGTTAGGGTTAGGGTTAGGGTTAGGGTTAGGGTTAGGGTTAGGGTTAGGGTTAGGGTTAGGGTTAGGGTTAGGGTTAGGGTTAGGGTTAGGGTTAGGGTTAGGGTTAGGGTTAGGGTTAGGGTTAGGGTTAGGGTTAGGGTTAGGGTTAGGGTTAGGGTTAGGGTTAGGGTTAGGGTTAGGGTTAGGGTTAGGGTTAGGGTTAGGGTTAGGGTTAGGGTTAGGGTTAGGGTTAGGGTTAGGGTTAGGGTTAGGGTTAGGGTTAGGGTTAGGGTTAGGGTTAGGGTTAGGGTTAGGGTTAGGGTTAGGGTTAGGGTTAGGGTTAGGGTTAGGGTTAGGGTTAGGGTTAGGGTTAGGGTTAGGGTTAGGGTTAGGGTTAGGGTTAGGGTTAGGGTTAGGGTTAGGGTTAGGGTTAGGGTTAGGGTTAGGGTTAGGGTTAGGGTTAGGGTTAGGGTTAGGGTTAGGGTTAGGGTTAGGGTTAGGGTTAGGGTTAGGGTTAGGGTTAGGGTTAGGGTTAGGGTTAGGGTTAGGGTTAGGGTTAGGGTTAGGGTTAGGGTTAGGGTTAGGGTTAGGGTTAGGGTTAGGGTTAGGGTTAGGGTTAGGGTTAGGGTTAGGGTTAGGGTTAGGGTTAGGGTTAGGGTTAGGGTTAGGGTTAGGGTTAGGGTTAGGGTTAGGGTTAGGGTTAGGGTTAGGGTTAGGGTTAGGGTTAGGGTTAGGGTTAGGGTTAGGGTTAGGGTTAGGGTTAGGGTTAGGGTTAGGGTTAGGGTTAGGGTTAGGGTTAGGGTTAGGGTTAGGGTTAGGGTTAGGGTTAGGGTTAGGGTTAGGGTTAGGGTTAGGGTTAGGGTTAGGGTTAGGGTTAGGGTTAGGGTTAGGGTTAGGGTTAGGGTTAGGGTTAGGGTTAGGGTTAGGGTTAGGGTTAGGGTTAGGGTTAGGGTTAGGGTTAGGGTTAGGGTTAGGGTTAGGGTTAGGGTTAGGGTTAGGGTTAGGGTTAGGGTTAGGGTTAGGGTTAGGGTTAGGGTTAGGGTTAGGGTTAGGGTTAGGGTTAGGGTTAGGGTTAGGGTTAGGGTTAGGGTTAGGGTTAGGGTTAGGGTTAGGGTTAGGGTTAGGGTTAGGGTTAGGGTTAGGGTTAGGGTTAGGGTTAGGGTTAGGGTTAGGGTTAGGGTTAGGGTTAGGGTTAGGGTTAGGGTTAGGGTTAGGGTTAGGGTTAGGGTTAGGGTTAGGGTTAGGGTTAGGGTTAGGGTTAGGGTTAGGGTTAGGGTTAGGGTTAGGGTTAGGGTTAGGGTTAGGGTTAGGGTTAGGGTTAGGGTTAGGGTTAGGGTTAGGGTTAGGGTTAGGGTTAGGGTTAGGGTTAGGGTTAGGGTTAGGGTTAGGGTTAGGGTTAGGGTTAGGGTTAGGGTTAGGGTTAGGGTTAGGGTTAGGGTTAGGGTTAGGGTTAGGGTTAGGGTTAGGGTTAGGGTTAGGGTTAGGGTTAGGGTTAGGGTTAGGGTTAGGGTTAGGGTTAGGGTTAGGGTTAGGGTTAGGGTTAGGGTTAGGGTTAGGGTTAGGGTTAGGGTTAGGGTTAGGGTTAGGGTTAGGGTTAGGGTTAGGGTTAGGGTTAGGGTTAGGGTTAGGGTTAGGGTTAGGGTTAGGGTTAGGGTTAGGGTTAGGGTTAGGGTTAGGGTTAGGGTTAGGGTTAGGGTTAGGGTTAGGGTTAGGGTTAGGGTTAGGGTTAGGGTTAGGGTTAGGGTTAGGGTTAGGGTTAGGGTTAGGGTTAGGGTTAGGGTTAGGGTTAGGGTTAGGGTTAGGGTTAGGGTTAGGGTTAGGGTTAGGGTTAGGGTTAGGGTTAGGGTTAGGGTTAGGGTTAGGGTTAGGGTTAGGGTTAGGGTTAGGGTTAGGGTTAGGGTTAGGGTTAGGGTTAGGGTTAGGGTTAGGGTTAGGGTTAGGGTTAGGGTTAGGGTTAGGGTTAGGGTTAGGGTTAGGGTTAGGGTTAGGGTTAGGGTTAGGGTTAGGGTTAGGGTTAGGGTTAGGGTTAGGGTTAGGGTTAGGGTTAGGGTTAGGGTTAGGGTTAGGGTTAGGGTTAGGGTTAGGGTTAGGGTTAGGGTTAGGGTTAGGGTTAGGGTTAGGGTTAGGGTTAGGGTTAGGGTTAGGGTTAGGGTTAGGGTTAGGGTTAGGGTTAGGGTTAGGGTTAGGGTTAGGGTTAGGGTTAGGGTTAGGGTTAGGGTTAGGGTTAGGGTTAGGGTTAGGGTTAGGGTTAGGGTTAGGGTTAGGGTTAGGGTTAGGGTTAGGGTTAGGGTTAGGGTTAGGGTTAGGGTTAGGGTTAGGGTTAGGGTTAGGGTTAGGGTTAGGGTTAGGGTTAGGGTTAGGGTTAGGGTTAGGGTTAGGGTTAGGGTTAGGGTTAGGGTTAGGGTTAGGGTTAGGGTTAGGGTTAGGGTTAGGGTTAGGGTTAGGGTTAGGGTTAGGGTTAGGGTTAGGGTTAGGGTTAGGGTTAGGGTTAGGGTTAGGGTTAGGGTTAGGGTTAGGGTTAGGGTTAGGGTTAGGGTTAGGGTTAGGGTTAGGGTTAGGGTTAGGGTTAGGGTTAGGGTTAGGGTTAGGGTTAGGGTTAGGGTTAGGGTTAGGGTTAGGGTTAGGGTTAGGGTTAGGGTTAGGGTTAGGGTTAGGGTTAGGGTTAGGGTTAGGGTTAGGGTTAGGGTTAGGGTTAGGGTTAGGGTTAGGGTTAGGGTTAGGGTTAGGGTTAGGGTTAGGGTTAGGGTTAGGGTTAGGGTTAGGGTTAGGGTTAGGGTTAGGGTTAGGGTTAGGGTTAGGGTTAGGGTTAGGGTTAGGGTTAGGGTTAGGGTTAGGGTTAGGGTTAGGGTTAGGGTTAGGGTTAGGGTTAGGGTTAGGGTTAGGGTTAGGGTTAGGGTTAGGGTTAGGGTTAGGGTTAGGGTTAGGGTTAGGGTTAGGGTTAGGGTTAGGGTTAGGGTTAGGGTTAGGGTTAGGGTTAGGGTTAGGGTTAGGGTTAGGGTTAGGGTTAGGGTTAGGGTTAGGGTTAGGGTTAGGGTTAGGGTTAGGGTTAGGGTTAGGGTTAGGGTTAGGGTTAGGGTTAGGGTTAGGGTTAGGGTTAGGGTTAGGGTTAGGGTTAGGGTTAGGGTTAGGGTTAGGGTTAGGGTTAGGGTTAGGGTTAGGGTTAGGGTTAGGGTTAGGGTTAGGGTTAGGGTTAGGGTTAGGGTTAGGGTTAGGGTTAGGGTTAGGGTTAGGGTTAGGGTTAGGGTTAGGGTTAGGGTTAGGGTTAGGGTTAGGGTTAGGGTTAGGGTTAGGGTTAGGGTTAGGGTTAGGGTTAGGGTTAGGGTTAGGGTTAGGGTTAGGGTTAGGGTTAGGGTTAGGGTTAGGGTTAGGGTTAGGGTTAGGGTTAGGGTTAGGGTTAGGGTTAGGGTTAGGGTTAGGGTTAGGGTTAGGGTTAGGGTTAGGGTTAGGGTTAGGGTTAGGGTTAGGGTTAGGGTTAGGGTTAGGGTTAGGGTTAGGGTTAGGGTTAGGGTTAGGGTTAGGGTTAGGGTTAGGGTTAGGGTTAGGGTTAGGGTTAGGGTTAGGGTTAGGGTTAGGGTTAGGGTTAGGGTTAGGGTTAGGGTTAGGGTTAGGGTTAGGGTTAGGGTTAGGGTTAGGGTTAGGGTTAGGGTTAGGGTTAGGGTTAGGGTTAGGGTTAGGGTTAGGGTTAGGGTTAGGGTTAGGGTTAGGGTTAGGGTTAGGGTTAGGGTTAGGGTTAGGGTTAGGGTTAGGGTTAGGGTTAGGGTTAGGGTTAGGGTTAGGGTTAGGGTTAGGGTTAGGGTTAGGGTTAGGGTTAGGGTTAGGGTTAGGGTTAGGGTTAGGGTTAGGGTTAGGGTTAGGGTTAGGGTTAGGGTTAGGGTTAGGGTTAGGGTTAGGGTTAGGGTTAGGGTTAGGGTTAGGGTTAGGGTTAGGGTTAGGGTTAGGGTTAGGGTTAGGGTTAGGGTTAGGGTTAGGGTTAGGGTTAGGGTTAGGGTTAGGGTTAGGGTTAGGGTTAGGGTTAGGGTTAGGGTTAGGGTTAGGGTTAGGGTTAGGGTTAGGGTTAGGGTTAGGGTTAGGGTTAGGGTTAGGGTTAGGGTTAGGGTTAGGGTTAGGGTTAGGGTTAGGGTTAGGGTTAGGGTTAGGGTTAGGGTTAGGGTTAGGGTTAGGGTTAGGGTTAGGGTTAGGGTTAGGGTTAGGGTTAGGGTTAGGGTTAGGGTTAGGGTTAGGGTTAGGGTTAGGGTTAGGGTTAGGGTTAGGGTTAGGGTTAGGGTTAGGGTTAGGGTTAGGGTTAGGGTTAGGGTTAGGGTTAGGGTTAGGGTTAGGGTTAGGGTTAGGGTTAGGGTTAGGGTTAGGGTTAGGGTTAGGGTTAGGGTTAGGGTTAGGGTTAGGGTTAGGGTTAGGGTTAGGGTTAGGGTTAGGGTTAGGGTTAGGGTTAGGGTTAGGGTTAGGGTTAGGGTTAGGGTTAGGGTTAGGGTTAGGGTTAGGGTTAGGGTTAGGGTTAGGGTTAGGGTTAGGGTTAGGGTTAGGGTTAGGGTTAGGGTTAGGGTTAGGGTTAGGGTTAGGGTTAGGGTTAGGGTTAGGGTTAGGGTTAGGGTTAGGGTTAGGGTTAGGGTTAGGGTTAGGGTTAGGGTTAGGGTTAGGGTTAGGGTTAGGGTTAGGGTTAGGGTTAGGGTTAGGGTTAGGGTTAGGGTTAGGGTTAGGGTTAGGGTTAGGGTTAGGGTTAGGGTTAGGGTTAGGGTTAGGGTTAGGGTTAGGGTTAGGGTTAGGGTTAGGGTTAGGGTTAGGGTTAGGGTTAGGGTTAGGGTTAGGGTTAGGGTTAGGGTTAGGGTTAGGGTTAGGGTTAGGGTTAGGGTTAGGGTTAGGGTTAGGGTTAGGGTTAGGGTTAGGGTTAGGGTTAGGGTTAGGGTTAGGGTTAGGGTTAGGGTTAGGGTTAGGGTTAGGGTTAGGGTTAGGGTTAGGGTTAGGGTTAGGGTTAGGGTTAGGGTTAGGGTTAGGGTTAGGGTTAGGGTTAGGGTTAGGGTTAGGGTTAGGGTTAGGGTTAGGGTTAGGGTTAGGGTTAGGGTTAGGGTTAGGGTTAGGGTTAGGGTTAGGGTTAGGGTTAGGGTTAGGGTTAGGGTTAGGGTTAGGGTTAGGGTTAGGGTTAGGGTTAGGGTTAGGGTTAGGGTTAGGGTTAGGGTTAGGGTTAGGGTTAGGGTTAGGGTTAGGGTTAGGGTTAGGGTTAGGGTTAGGGTTAGGGTTAGGGTTAGGGTTAGGGTTAGGGTTAGGGTTAGGGTTAGGGTTAGGGTTAGGGTTAGGGTTAGGGTTAGGGTTAGGGTTAGGGTTAGGGTTAGGGTTAGGGTTAGGGTTAGGGTTAGGGTTAGGGTTAGGGTTAGGGTTAGGGTTAGGGTTAGGGTTAGGGTTAGGGTTAGGGTTAGGGTTAGGGTTAGGGTTAGGGTTAGGGTTAGGGTTAGGGTTAGGGTTAGGGTTAGGGTTAGGGTTAGGGTTAGGGTTAGGGTTAGGGTTAGGGTTAGGGTTAGGGTTAGGGTTAGGGTTAGGGTTAGGGTTAGGGTTAGGGTTAGGGTTAGGGTTAGGGTTAGGGTTAGGGTTAGGGTTAGGGTTAGGGTTAGGGTTAGGGTTAGGGTTAGGGTTAGGGTTAGGGTTAGGGTTAGGGTTAGGGTTAGGGTTAGGGTTAGGGTTAGGGTTAGGGTTAGGGTTAGGGTTAGGGTTAGGGTTAGGGTTAGGGTTAGGGTTAGGGTTAGGGTTAGGGTTAGGGTTAGGGTTAGGGTTAGGGTTAGGGTTAGGGTTAGGGTTAGGGTTAGGGTTAGGGTTAGGGTTAGGGTTAGGGTTAGGGTTAGGGTTAGGGTTAGGGTTAGGGTTAGGGTTAGGGTTAGGGTTAGGGTTAGGGTTAGGGTTAGGGTTAGGGTTAGGGTTAGGGTTAGGGTTAGGGTTAGGGTTAGGGTTAGGGTTAGGGTTAGGGTTAGGGTTAGGGTTAGGGTTAGGGTTAGGGTTAGGGTTAGGGTTAGGGTTAGGGTTAGGGTTAGGGTTAGGGTTAGGGTTAGGGTTAGGGTTAGGGTTAGGGTTAGGGTTAGGGTTAGGGTTAGGGTTAGGGTTAGGGTTAGGGTTAGGGTTAGGGTTAGGGTTAGGGTTAGGGTTAGGGTTAGGGTTAGGGTTAGGGTTAGGGTTAGGGTTAGGGTTAGGGTTAGGGTTAGGGTTAGGGTTAGGGTTAGGGTTAGGGTTAGGGTTAGGGTTAGGGTTAGGGTTAGGGTTAGGGTTAGGGTTAGGGTTAGGGTTAGGGTTAGGGTTAGGGTTAGGGTTAGGGTTAGGGTTAGGGTTAGGGTTAGGGTTAGGGTTAGGGTTAGGGTTAGGGTTAGGGTTAGGGTTAGGGTTAGGGTTAGGGTTAGGGTTAGGGTTAGGGTTAGGGTTAGGGTTAGGGTTAGGGTTAGGGTTAGGGTTAGGGTTAGGGTTAGGGTTAGGGTTAGGGTTAGGGTTAGGGTTAGGGTTAGGGTTAGGGTTAGGGTTAGGGTTAGGGTTAGGGTTAGGGTTAGGGTTAGGGTTAGGGTTAGGGTTAGGGTTAGGGTTAGGGTTAGGGTTAGGGTTAGGGTTAGGGTTAGGGTTAGGGTTAGGGTTAGGGTTAGGGTTAGGGTTAGGGTTAGGGTTAGGGTTAGGGTTAGGGTTAGGGTTAGGGTTAGGGTTAGGGTTAGGGTTAGGGTTAGGGTTAGGGTTAGGGTTAGGGTTAGGGTTAGGGTTAGGGTTAGGGTTAGGGTTAGGGTTAGGGTTAGGGTTAGGGTTAGGGTTAGGGTTAGGGTTAGGGTTAGGGTTAGGGTTAGGGTTAGGGTTAGGGTTAGGGTTAGGGTTAGGGTTAGGGTTAGGGTTAGGGTTAGGGTTAGGGTTAGGGTTAGGGTTAGGGTTAGGGTTAGGGTTAGGGTTAGGGTTAGGGTTAGGGTTAGGGTTAGGGTTAGGGTTAGGGTTAGGGTTAGGGTTAGGGTTAGGGTTAGGGTTAGGGTTAGGGTTAGGGTTAGGGTTAGGGTTAGGGTTAGGGTTAGGGTTAGGGTTAGGGTTAGGGTTAGGGTTAGGGTTAGGGTTAGGGTTAGGGTTAGGGTTAGGGTTAGGGTTAGGGTTAGGGTTAGGGTTAGGGTTAGGGTTAGGGTTAGGGTTAGGGTTAGGGTTAGGGTTAGGGTTAGGGTTAGGGTTAGGGTTAGGGTTAGGGTTAGGGTTAGGGTTAGGGTTAGGGTTAGGGTTAGGGTTAGGGTTAGGGTTAGGGTTAGGGTTAGGGTTAGGGTTAGGGTTAGGGTTAGGGTTAGGGTTAGGGTTAGGGTTAGGGTTAGGGTTAGGGTTAGGGTTAGGGTTAGGGTTAGGGTTAGGGTTAGGGTTAGGGTTAGGGTTAGGGTTAGGGTTAGGGTTAGGGTTAGGGTTAGGGTTAGGGTTAGGGTTAGGGTTAGGGTTAGGGTTAGGGTTAGGGTTAGGGTTAGGGTTAGGGTTAGGGTTAGGGTTAGGGTTAGGGTTAGGGTTAGGGTTAGGGTTAGGGTTAGGGTTAGGGTTAGGGTTAGGGTTAGGGTTAGGGTTAGGGTTAGGGTTAGGGTTAGGGTTAGGGTTAGGGTTAGGGTTAGGGTTAGGGTTAGGGTTAGGGTTAGGGTTAGGGTTAGGGTTAGGGTTAGGGTTAGGGTTAGGGTTAGGGTTAGGGTTAGGGTTAGGGTTAGGGTTAGGGTTAGGGTTAGGGTTAGGGTTAGGGTTAGGGTTAGGGTTAGGGTTAGGGTTAGGGTTAGGGTTAGGGTTAGGGTTAGGGTTAGGGTTAGGGTTAGGGTTAGGGTTAGGGTTAGGGTTAGGGTTAGGGTTAGGGTTAGGGTTAGGGTTAGGGTTAGGGTTAGGGTTAGGGTTAGGGTTAGGGTTAGGGTTAGGGTTAGGGTTAGGGTTAGGGTTAGGGTTAGGGTTAGGGTTAGGGTTAGGGTTAGGGTTAGGGTTAGGGTTAGGGTTAGGGTTAGGGTTAGGGTTAGGGTTAGGGTTAGGGTTAGGGTTAGGGTTAGGGTTAGGGTTAGGGTTAGGGTTAGGGTTAGGGTTAGGGTTAGGGTTAGGGTTAGGGTTAGGGTTAGGGTTAGGGTTAGGGTTAGGGTTAGGGTTAGGGTTAGGGTTAGGGTTAGGGTTAGGGTTAGGGTTAGGGTTAGGGTTAGGGTTAGGGTTAGGGTTAGGGTTAGGGTTAGGGTTAGGGTTAGGGTTAGGGTTAGGGTTAGGGTTAGGGTTAGGGTTAGGGTTAGGGTTAGGGTTAGGGTTAGGGTTAGGGTTAGGGTTAGGGTTAGGGTTAGGGTTAGGGTTAGGGTTAGGGTTAGGGTTAGGGTTAGGGTTAGGGTTAGGGTTAGGGTTAGGGTTAGGGTTAGGGTTAGGGTTAGGGTTAGGGTTAGGGTTAGGGTTAGGGTTAGGGTTAGGGTTAGGGTTAGGGTTAGGGTTAGGGTTAGGGTTAGGGTTAGGGTTAGGGTTAGGGTTAGGGTTAGGGTTAGGGTTAGGGTTAGGGTTAGGGTTAGGGTTAGGGTTAGGGTTAGGGTTAGGGTTAGGGTTAGGGTTAGGGTTAGGGTTAGGGTTAGGGTTAGGGTTAGGGTTAGGGTTAGGGTTAGGGTTAGGGTTAGGGTTAGGGTTAGGGTTAGGGTTAGGGTTAGGGTTAGGGTTAGGGTTAGGGTTAGGGTTAGGGTTAGGGTTAGGGTTAGGGTTAGGGTTAGGGTTAGGGTTAGGGTTAGGGTTAGGGTTAGGGTTAGGGTTAGGGTTAGGGTTAGGGTTAGGGTTAGGGTTAGGGTTAGGGTTAGGGTTAGGGTTAGGGTTAGGGTTAGGGTTAGGGTTAGGGTTAGGGTTAGGGTTAGGGTTAGGGTTAGGGTTAGGGTTAGGGTTAGGGTTAGGGTTAGGGTTAGGGTTAGGGTTAGGGTTAGGGTTAGGGTTAGGGTTAGGGTTAGGGTTAGGGTTAGGGTTAGGGTTAGGGTTAGGGTTAGGGTTAGGGTTAGGGTTAGGGTTAGGGTTAGGGTTAGGGTTAGGGTTAGGGTTAGGGTTAGGGTTAGGGTTAGGGTTAGGGTTAGGGTTAGGGTTAGGGTTAGGGTTAGGGTTAGGGTTAGGGTTAGGGTTAGGGTTAGGGTTAGGGTTAGGGTTAGGGTTAGGGTTAGGGTTAGGGTTAGGGTTAGGGTTAGGGTTAGGGTTAGGGTTAGGGTTAGGGTTAGGGTTAGGGTTAGGGTTAGGGTTAGGGTTAGGGTTAGGGTTAGGGTTAGGGTTAGGGTTAGGGTTAGGGTTAGGGTTAGGGTTAGGGTTAGGGTTAGGGTTAGGGTTAGGGTTAGGGTTAGGGTTAGGGTTAGGGTTAGGGTTAGGGTTAGGGTTAGGGTTAGGGTTAGGGTTAGGGTTAGGGTTAGGGTTAGGGTTAGGGTTAGGGTTAGGGTTAGGGTTAGGGTTAGGGTTAGGGTTAGGGTTAGGGTTAGGGTTAGGGTTAGGGTTAGGGTTAGGGTTAGGGTTAGGGTTAGGGTTAGGGTTAGGGTTAGGGTTAGGGTTAGGGTTAGGGTTAGGGTTAGGGTTAGGGTTAGGGTTAGGGTTAGGGTTAGGGTTAGGGTTAGGGTTAGGGTTAGGGTTAGGGTTAGGGTTAGGGTTAGGGTTAGGGTTAGGGTTAGGGTTAGGGTTAGGGTTAGGGTTAGGGTTAGGGTTAGGGTTAGGGTTAGGGTTAGGGTTAGGGTTAGGGTTAGGGTTAGGGTTAGGGTTAGGGTTAGGGTTAGGGTTAGGGTTAGGGTTAGGGTTAGGGTTAGGGTTAGGGTTAGGGTTAGGGTTAGGGTTAGGGTTAGGGTTAGGGTTAGGGTTAGGGTTAGGGTTAGGGTTAGGGTTAGGGTTAGGGTTAGGGTTAGGGTTAGGGTTAGGGTTAGGGTTAGGGTTAGGGTTAGGGTTAGGGTTAGGGTTAGGGTTAGGGTTAGGGTTAGGGTTAGGGTTAGGGTTAGGGTTAGGGTTAGGGTTAGGGTTAGGGTTAGGGTTAGGGTTAGGGTTAGGGTTAGGGTTAGGGTTAGGGTTAGGGTTAGGGTTAGGGTTAGGGTTAGGGTTAGGGTTAGGGTTAGGGTTAGGGTTAGGGTTAGGGTTAGGGTTAGGGTTAGGGTTAGGGTTAGGGTTAGGGTTAGGGTTAGGGTTAGGGTTAGGGTTAGGGTTAGGGTTAGGGTTAGGGTTAGGGTTAGGGTTAGGGTTAGGGTTAGGGTTAGGGTTAGGGTTAGGGTTAGGGTTAGGGTTAGGGTTAGGGTTAGGGTTAGGGTTAGGGTTAGGGTTAGGGTTAGGGTTAGGGTTAGGGTTAGGGTTAGGGTTAGGGTTAGGGTTAGGGTTAGGGTTAGGGTTAGGGTTAGGGTTAGGGTTAGGGTTAGGGTTAGGGTTAGGGTTAGGGTTAGGGTTAGGGTTAGGGTTAGGGTTAGGGTTAGGGTTAGGGTTAGGGTTAGGGTTAGGGTTAGGGTTAGGGTTAGGGTTAGGGTTAGGGTTAGGGTTAGGGTTAGGGTTAGGGTTAGGGTTAGGGTTAGGGTTAGGGTTAGGGTTAGGGTTAGGGTTAGGGTTAGGGTTAGGGTTAGGGTTAGGGTTAGGGTTAGGGTTAGGGTTAGGGTTAGGGTTAGGGTTAGGGTTAGGGTTAGGGTTAGGGTTAGGGTTAGGGTTAGGGTTAGGGTTAGGGTTAGGGTTAGGGTTAGGGTTAGGGTTAGGGTTAGGGTTAGGGTTAGGGTTAGGGTTAGGGTTAGGGTTAGGGTTAGGGTTAGGGTTAGGGTTAGGGTTAGGGTTAGGGTTAGGGTTAGGGTTAGGGTTAGGGTTAGGGTTAGGGTTAGGGTTAGGGTTAGGGTTAGGGTTAGGGTTAGGGTTAGGGTTAGGGTTAGGGTTAGGGTTAGGGTTAGGGTTAGGGTTAGGGTTAGGGTTAGGGTTAGGGTTAGGGTTAGGGTTAGGGTTAGGGTTAGGGTTAGGGTTAGGGTTAGGGTTAGGGTTAGGGTTAGGGTTAGGGTTAGGGTTAGGGTTAGGGTTAGGGTTAGGGTTAGGGTTAGGGTTAGGGTTAGGGTTAGGGTTAGGGTTAGGGTTAGGGTTAGGGTTAGGGTTAGGGTTAGGGTTAGGGTTAGGGTTAGGGTTAGGGTTAGGGTTAGGGTTAGGGTTAGGGTTAGGGTTAGGGTTAGGGTTAGGGTTAGGGTTAGGGTTAGGGTTAGGGTTAGGGTTAGGGTTAGGGTTAGGGTTAGGGTTAGGGTTAGGGTTAGGGTTAGGGTTAGGGTTAGGGTTAGGGTTAGGGTTAGGGTTAGGGTTAGGGTTAGGGTTAGGGTTAGGGTTAGGGTTAGGGTTAGGGTTAGGGTTAGGGTTAGGGTTAGGGTTAGGGTTAGGGTTAGGGTTAGGGTTAGGGTTAGGGTTAGGGTTAGGGTTAGGGTTAGGGTTAGGGTTAGGGTTAGGGTTAGGGTTAGGGTTAGGGTTAGGGTTAGGGTTAGGGTTAGGGTTAGGGTTAGGGTTAGGGTTAGGGTTAGGGTTAGGGTTAGGGTTAGGGTTAGGGTTAGGGTTAGGGTTAGGGTTAGGGTTAGGGTTAGGGTTAGGGTTAGGGTTAGGGTTAGGGTTAGGGTTAGGGTTAGGGTTAGGGTTAGGGTTAGGGTTAGGGTTAGGGTTAGGGTTAGGGTTAGGGTTAGGGTTAGGGTTAGGGTTAGGGTTAGGGTTAGGGTTAGGGTTAGGGTTAGGGTTAGGGTTAGGGTTAGGGTTAGGGTTAGGGTTAGGGTTAGGGTTAGGGTTAGGGTTAGGGTTAGGGTTAGGGTTAGGGTTAGGGTTAGGGTTAGGGTTAGGGTTAGGGTTAGGGTTAGGGTTAGGGTTAGGGTTAGGGTTAGGGTTAGGGTTAGGGTTAGGGTTAGGGTTAGGGTTAGGGTTAGGGTTAGGGTTAGGGTTAGGGTTAGGGTTAGGGTTAGGGTTAGGGTTAGGGTTAGGGTTAGGGTTAGGGTTAGGGTTAGGGTTAGGGTTAGGGTTAGGGTTAGGGTTAGGGTTAGGGTTAGGGTTAGGGTTAGGGTTAGGGTTAGGGTTAGGGTTAGGGTTAGGGTTAGGGTTAGGGTTAGGGTTAGGGTTAGGGTTAGGGTTAGGGTTAGGGTTAGGGTTAGGGTTAGGGTTAGGGTTAGGGTTAGGGTTAGGGTTAGGGTTAGGGTTAGGGTTAGGGTTAGGGTTAGGGTTAGGGTTAGGGTTAGGGTTAGGGTTAGGGTTAGGGTTAGGGTTAGGGTTAGGGTTAGGGTTAGGGTTAGGGTTAGGGTTAGGGTTAGGGTTAGGGTTAGGGTTAGGGTTAGGGTTAGGGTTAGGGTTAGGGTTAGGGTTAGGGTTAGGGTTAGGGTTAGGGTTAGGGTTAGGGTTAGGGTTAGGGTTAGGGTTAGGGTTAGGGTTAGGGTTAGGGTTAGGGTTAGGGTTAGGGTTAGGGTTAGGGTTAGGGTTAGGGTTAGGGTTAGGGTTAGGGTTAGGGTTAGGGTTAGGG
Organism: Heloderma suspectum; assembly: GCF_057233095.1. Lineage (NCBI taxonomy): Eukaryota > Metazoa > Chordata > Lepidosauria > Squamata > Helodermatidae > Heloderma > Heloderma suspectum. The sequence continues at coordinate 45,961 of NC_139476.1, read as the reverse complement.
TTAGGGTTAGGGTTAGGGTTAGGGTTAGGGTTAGGGTTAGGGTTAGGGTTAGGGTTAGGGTTAGGGTTAGGGTTAGGGTTAGGGTTAGGGTTAGGGTTAGGGTTAGGGTTAGGGTTAGGGTTAGGGTTAGGGTTAGGGTTAGGGTTAGGGTTAGGGTTAGGGTTAGGGTTAGGGTTAGGGTTAGGGTTAGGGTTAGGGTTAGGGTTAGGGTTAGGGTTAGGGTTAGGGTTAGGGTTAGGGTTAGGGTTAGGGTTAGGGTTAGGGTTAGGGTTAGGGTTAGGGTTAGGGTTAGGGTTAGGGTTAGGGTTAGGGTTAGGGTTAGGGTTAGGGTTAGGGTTAGGGTTAGGGTTAGGGTTAGGGTTAGGGTTAGGGTTAGGGTTAGGGTTAGGGTTAGGGTTAGGGTTAGGGTTAGGGTTAGGGTTAGGGTTAGGGTTAGGGTTAGGGTTAGGGTTAGGGTTAGGGTTAGGGTTAGGGTTAGGGTTAGGGTTAGGGTTAGGGTTAGGGTTAGGGTTAGGGTTAGGGTTAGGGTTAGGGTTAGGGTTAGGGTTAGGGTTAGGGTTAGGGTTAGGGTTAGGGTTAGGGTTAGGGTTAGGGTTAGGGTTAGGGTTAGGGTTAGGGTTAGGGTTAGGGTTAGGGTTAGGGTTAGGGTTAGGGTTAGGGTTAGGGTTAGGGTTAGGGTTAGGGTTAGGGTTAGGGTTAGGGTTAGGGTTAGGGTTAGGGTTAGGGTTAGGGTTAGGGTTAGGGTTAGGGTTAGGGTTAGGGTTAGGGTTAGGGTTAGGGTTAGGGTTAGGGTTAGGGTTAGGGTTAGGGTTAGGGTTAGGGTTAGGGTTAGGGTTAGGGTTAGGGTTAGGGTTAGGGTTAGGGTTAGGGTTAGGGTTAGGGTTAGGGTTAGGGTTAGGGTTAGGGTTAGGGTTAGGGTTAGGGTTAGGGTTAGGGTTAGGGTTAGGGTTAGGGTTAGGGTTAGGGTTAGGGTTAGGGTTAGGGTTAGGGTTAGGGTTAGGGTTAGGGTTAGGGTTAGGGTTAGGGTTAGGGTTAGGGTTAGGGTTAGGGTTAGGGTTAGGGTTAGGGTTAGGGTTAGGGTTAGGGTTAGGGTTAGGGTTAGGGTTAGGGTTAGGGTTAGGGTTAGGGTTAGGGTTAGGGTTAGGGTTAGGGTTAGGGTTAGGGTTAGGGTTAGGGTTAGGGTTAGGGTTAGGGTTAGGGTTAGGGTTAGGGTTAGGGTTAGGGTTAGGGTTAGGGTTAGGGTTAGGGTTAGGGTTAGGGTTAGGGTTAGGGTTAGGGTTAGGGTTAGGGTTAGGGTTAGGGTTAGGGTTAGGGTTAGGGTTAGGGTTAGGGTTAGGGTTAGGGTTAGGGTTAGGGTTAGGGTTAGGGTTAGGGTTAGGGTTAGGGTTAGGGTTAGGGTTAGGGTTAGGGTTAGGGTTAGGGTTAGGGTTAGGGTTAGGGTTAGGGTTAGGGTTAGGGTTAGGGTTAGGGTTAGGGTTAGGGTTAGGGTTAGGGTTAGGGTTAGGGTTAGGGTTAGGGTTAGGGTTAGGGTTAGGGTTAGGGTTAGGGTTAGGGTTAGGGTTAGGGTTAGGGTTAGGGTTAGGGTTAGGGTTAGGGTTAGGGTTAGGGTTAGGGTTAGGGTTAGGGTTAGGGTTAGGGTTAGGGTTAGGGTTAGGGTTAGGGTTAGGGTTAGGGTTAGGGTTAGGGTTAGGGTTAGGGTTAGGGTTAGGGTTAGGGTTAGGGTTAGGGTTAGGGTTAGGGTTAGGGTTAGGGTTAGGGTTAGGGTTAGGGTTAGGGTTAGGGTTAGGGTTAGGGTTAGGGTTAGGGTTAGGGTTAGGGTTAGGGTTAGGGTTAGGGTTAGGGTTAGGGTTAGGGTTAGGGTTAGGGTTAGGGTTAGGGTTAGGGTTAGGGTTAGGGTTAGGGTTAGGGTTAGGGTTAGGGTTAGGGTTAGGGTTAGGGTTAGGGTTAGGGTTAGGGTTAGGGTTAGGGTTAGGGTTAGGGTTAGGGTTAGGGTTAGGGTTAGGGTTAGGGTTAGGGTTAGGGTTAGGGTTAGGGTTAGGGTTAGGGTTAGGGTTAGGGTTAGGGTTAGGGTTAGGGTTAGGGTTAGGGTTAGGGTTAGGGTTAGGGTTAGGGTTAGGGTTAGGGTTAGGGTTAGGGTTAGGGTTAGGGTTAGGGTTAGGGTTAGGGTTAGGGTTAGGGTTAGGGTTAGGGTTAGGGTTAGGGTTAGGGTTAGGGTTAGGGTTAGGGTTAGGGTTAGGGTTAGGGTTAGGGTTAGGGTTAGGGTTAGGGTTAGGGTTAGGGTTAGGGTTAGGGTTAGGGTTAGGGTTAGGGTTAGGGTTAGGGTTAGGGTTAGGGTTAGGGTTAGGGTTAGGGTTAGGGTTAGGGTTAGGGTTAGGGTTAGGGTTAGGGTTAGGGTTAGGGTTAGGGTTAGGGTTAGGGTTAGGGTTAGGGTTAGGGTTAGGGTTAGGGTTAGGGTTAGGGTTAGGGTTAGGGTTAGGGTTAGGGTTAGGGTTAGGGTTAGGGTTAGGGTTAGGGTTAGGGTTAGGGTTAGGGTTAGGGTTAGGGTTAGGGTTAGGGTTAGGGTTAGGGTTAGGGTTAGGGTTAGGGTTAGGGTTAGGGTTAGGGTTAGGGTTAGGGTTAGGGTTAGGGTTAGGGTTAGGGTTAGGGTTAGGGTTAGGGTTAGGGTTAGGGTTAGGGTTAGGGTTAGGGTTAGGGTTAGGGTTAGGGTTAGGGTTAGGGTTAGGGTTAGGGTTAGGGTTAGGGTTAGGGTTAGGGTTAGGGTTAGGGTTAGGGTTAGGGTTAGGGTTAGGGTTAGGGTTAGGGTTAGGGTTAGGGTTAGGGTTAGGGTTAGGGTTAGGGTTAGGGTTAGGGTTAGGGTTAGGGTTAGGGTTAGGGTTAGGGTTAGGGTTAGGGTTAGGGTTAGGGTTAGGGTTAGGGTTAGGGTTAGGGTTAGGGTTAGGGTTAGGGTTAGGGTTAGGGTTAGGGTTAGGGTTAGGGTTAGGGTTAGGGTTAGGGTTAGGGTTAGGGTTAGGGTTAGGGTTAGGGTTAGGGTTAGGGTTAGGGTTAGGGTTAGGGTTAGGGTTAGGGTTAGGGTTAGGGTTAGGGTTAGGGTTAGGGTTAGGGTTAGGGTTAGGGTTAGGGTTAGGGTTAGGGTTAGGGTTAGGGTTAGGGTTAGGGTTAGGGTTAGGGTTAGGGTTAGGGTTAGGGTTAGGGTTAGGGTTAGGGTTAGGGTTAGGGTTAGGGTTAGGGTTAGGGTTAGGGTTAGGGTTAGGGTTAGGGTTAGGGTTAGGGTTAGGGTTAGGGTTAGGGTTAGGGTTAGGGTTAGGGTTAGGGTTAGGGTTAGGGTTAGGGTTAGGGTTAGGGTTAGGGTTAGGGTTAGGGTTAGGGTTAGGGTTAGGGTTAGGGTTAGGGTTAGGGTTAGGGTTAGGGTTAGGGTTAGGGTTAGGGTTAGGGTTAGGGTTAGGGTTAGGGTTAGGGTTAGGGTTAGGGTTAGGGTTAGGGTTAGGGTTAGGGTTAGGGTTAGGGTTAGGGTTAGGGTTAGGGTTAGGGTTAGGGTTAGGGTTAGGGTTAGGGTTAGGGTTAGGGTTAGGGTTAGGGTTAGGGTTAGGGTTAGGGTTAGGGTTAGGGTTAGGGTTAGGGTTAGGGTTAGGGTTAGGGTTAGGGTTAGGGTTAGGGTTAGGGTTAGGGTTAGGGTTAGGGTTAGGGTTAGGGTTAGGGTTAGGGTTAGGGTTAGGGTTAGGGTTAGGGTTAGGGTTAGGGTTAGGGTTAGGGTTAGGGTTAGGGTTAGGGTTAGGGTTAGGGTTAGGGTTAGGGTTAGGGTTAGGGTTAGGGTTAGGGTTAGGGTTAGGGTTAGGGTTAGGGTTAGGGTTAGGGTTAGGGTTAGGGTTAGGGTTAGGGTTAGGGTTAGGGTTAGGGTTAGGGTTAGGGTTAGGGTTAGGGTTAGGGTTAGGGTTAGGGTTAGGGTTAGGGTTAGGGTTAGGGTTAGGGTTAGGGTTAGGGTTAGGGTTAGGGTTAGGGTTAGGGTTAGGGTTAGGGTTAGGGTTAGGGTTAGGGTTAGGGTTAGGGTTAGGGTTAGGGTTAGGGTTAGGGTTAGGGTTAGGGTTAGGGTTAGGGTTAGGGTTAGGGTTAGGGTTAGGGTTAGGGTTAGGGTTAGGGTTAGGGTTAGGGTTAGGGTTAGGGTTAGGGTTAGGGTTAGGGTTAGGGTTAGGGTTAGGGTTAGGGTTAGGGTTAGGGTTAGGGTTAGGGTTAGGGTTAGGGTTAGGGTTAGGGTTAGGGTTAGGGTTAGGGTTAGGGTTAGGGTTAGGGTTAGGGTTAGGGTTAGGGTTAGGGTTAGGGTTAGGGTTAGGGTTAGGGTTAGGGTTAGGGTTAGGGTTAGGGTTAGGGTTAGGGTTAGGGTTAGGGTTAGGGTTAGGGTTAGGGTTAGGGTTAGGGTTAGGGTTAGGGTTAGGGTTAGGGTTAGGGTTAGGGTTAGGGTTAGGGTTAGGGTTAGGGTTAGGGTTAGGGTTAGGGTTAGGGTTAGGGTTAGGGTTAGGGTTAGGGTTAGGGTTAGGGTTAGGGTTAGGGTTAGGGTTAGGGTTAGGGTTAGGGTTAGGGTTAGGGTTAGGGTTAGGGTTAGGGTTAGGGTTAGGGTTAGGGTTAGGGTTAGGGTTAGGGTTAGGGTTAGGGTTAGGGTTAGGGTTAGGGTTAGGGTTAGGGTTAGGGTTAGGGTTAGGGTTAGGGTTAGGGTTAGGGTTAGGGTTAGGGTTAGGGTTAGGGTTAGGGTTAGGGTTAGGGTTAGGGTTAGGGTTAGGGTTAGGGTTAGGGTTAGGGTTAGGGTTAGGGTTAGGGTTAGGGTTAGGGTTAGGGTTAGGGTTAGGGTTAGGGTTAGGGTTAGGGTTAGGGTTAGGGTTAGGGTTAGGGTTAGGGTTAGGGTTAGGGTTAGGGTTAGGGTTAGGGTTAGGGTTAGGGTTAGGGTTAGGGTTAGGGTTAGGGTTAGGGTTAGGGTTAGGGTTAGGGTTAGGGTTAGGGTTAGGGTTAGGGTTAGGGTTAGGGTTAGGGTTAGGGTTAGGGTTAGGGTTAGGGTTAGGGTTAGGGTTAGGGTTAGGGTTAGGGTTAGGGTTAGGGTTAGGGTTAGGGTTAGGGTTAGGGTTAGGGTTAGGGTTAGGGTTAGGGTTAGGGTTAGGGTTAGGGTTAGGGTTAGGGTTAGGGTTAGGGTTAGGGTTAGGGTTAGGGTTAGGGTTAGGGTTAGGGTTAGGGTTAGGGTTAGGGTTAGGGTTAGGGTTAGGGTTAGGGTTAGGGTTAGGGTTAGGGTTAGGGTTAGGGTTAGGGTTAGGGTTAGGGTTAGGGTTAGGGTTAGGGTTAGGGTTAGGGTTAGGGTTAGGGTTAGGGTTAGGGTTAGGGTTAGGGTTAGGGTTAGGGTTAGGGTTAGGGTTAGGGTTAGGGTTAGGGTTAGGGTTAGGGTTAGGGTTAGGGTTAGGGTTAGGGTTAGGGTTAGGGTTAGGGTTAGGGTTAGGGTTAGGGTTAGGGTTAGGGTTAGGGTTAGGGTTAGGGTTAGGGTTAGGGTTAGGGTTAGGGTTAGGGTTAGGGTTAGGGTTAGGGTTAGGGTTAGGGTTAGGGTTAGGGTTAGGGTTAGGGTTAGGGTTAGGGTTAGGGTTAGGGTTAGGGTTAGGGTTAGGGTTAGGGTTAGGGTTAGGGTTAGGGTTAGGGTTAGGGTTAGGGTTAGGGTTAGGGTTAGGGTTAGGGTTAGGGTTAGGGTTAGGGTTAGGGTTAGGGTTAGGGTTAGGGTTAGGGTTAGGGTTAGGGTTAGGGTTAGGGTTAGGGTTAGGGTTAGGGTTAGGGTTAGGGTTAGGGTTAGGGTTAGGGTTAGGGTTAGGGTTAGGGTTAGGGTTAGGGTTAGGGTTAGGGTTAGGGTTAGGGTTAGGGTTAGGGTTAGGGTTAGGGTTAGGGTTAGGGTTAGGGTTAGGGTTAGGGTTAGGGTTAGGGTTAGGGTTAGGGTTAGGGTTAGGGTTAGGGTTAGGGTTAGGGTTAGGGTTAGGGTTAGGGTTAGGGTTAGGGTTAGGGTTAGGGTTAGGGTTAGGGTTAGGGTTAGGGTTAGGGTTAGGGTTAGGGTTAGGGTTAGGGTTAGGGTTAGGGTTAGGGTTAGGGTTAGGGTTAGGGTTAGGGTTAGGGTTAGGGTTAGGGTTAGGGTTAGGGTTAGGGTTAGGGTTAGGGTTAGGGTTAGGGTTAGGGTTAGGGTTAGGGTTAGGGTTAGGGTTAGGGTTAGGGTTAGGGTTAGGGTTAGGGTTAGGGTTAGGGTTAGGGTTAGGGTTAGGGTTAGGGTTAGGGTTAGGGTTAGGGTTAGGGTTAGGGTTAGGGTTAGGGTTAGGGTTAGGGTTAGGGTTAGGGTTAGGGTTAGGGTTAGGGTTAGGGTTAGGGTTAGGGTTAGGGTTAGGGTTAGGGTTAGGGTTAGGGTTAGGGTTAGGGTTAGGGTTAGGGTTAGGGTTAGGGTTAGGGTTAGGGTTAGGGTTAGGGTTAGGGTTAGGGTTAGGGTTAGGGTTAGGGTTAGGGTTAGGGTTAGGGTTAGGGTTAGGGTTAGGGTTAGGGTTAGGGTTAGGGTTAGGGTTAGGGTTAGGGTTAGGGTTAGGGTTAGGGTTAGGGTTAGGGTTAGGGTTAGGGTTAGGGTTAGGGTTAGGGTTAGGGTTAGGGTTAGGGTTAGGGTTAGGGTTAGGGTTAGGGTTAGGGTTAGGGTTAGGGTTAGGGTTAGGGTTAGGGTTAGGGTTAGGGTTAGGGTTAGGGTTAGGGTTAGGGTTAGGGTTAGGGTTAGGGTTAGGGTTAGGGTTAGGGTTAGGGTTAGGGTTAGGGTTAGGGTTAGGGTTAGGGTTAGGGTTAGGGTTAGGGTTAGGGTTAGGGTTAGGGTTAGGGTTAGGGTTAGGGTTAGGGTTAGGGTTAGGGTTAGGGTTAGGGTTAGGGTTAGGGTTAGGGTTAGGGTTAGGGTTAGGGTTAGGGTTAGGGTTAGGGTTAGGGTTAGGGTTAGGGTTAGGGTTAGGGTTAGGGTTAGGGTTAGGGTTAGGGTTAGGGTTAGGGTTAGGGTTAGGGTTAGGGTTAGGGTTAGGGTTAGGGTTAGGGTTAGGGTTAGGGTTAGGGTTAGGGTTAGGGTTAGGGTTAGGGTTAGGGTTAGGGTTAGGGTTAGGGTTAGGGTTAGGGTTAGGGTTAGGGTTAGGGTTAGGGTTAGGGTTAGGGTTAGGGTTAGGGTTAGGGTTAGGGTTAGGGTTAGGGTTAGGGTTAGGGTTAGGGTTAGGGTTAGGGTTAGGGTTAGGGTTAGGGTTAGGGTTAGGGTTAGGGTTAGGGTTAGGGTTAGGGTTAGGGTTAGGGTTAGGGTTAGGGTTAGGGTTAGGGTTAGGGTTAGGGTTAGGGTTAGGGTTAGGGTTAGGGTTAGGGTTAGGGTTAGGGTTAGGGTTAGGGTTAGGGTTAGGGTTAGGGTTAGGGTTAGGGTTAGGGTTAGGGTTAGGGTTAGGGTTAGGGTTAGGGTTAGGGTTAGGGTTAGGGTTAGGGTTAGGGTTAGGGTTAGGGTTAGGGTTAGGGTTAGGGTTAGGGTTAGGGTTAGGGTTAGGGTTAGGGTTAGGGTTAGGGTTAGGGTTAGGGTTAGGGTTAGGGTTAGGGTTAGGGTTAGGGTTAGGGTTAGGGTTAGGGTTAGGGTTAGGGTTAGGGTTAGGGTTAGGGTTAGGGTTAGGGTTAGGGTTAGGGTTAGGGTTAGGGTTAGGGTTAGGGTTAGGGTTAGGGTTAGGGTTAGGGTTAGGGTTAGGGTTAGGGTTAGGGTTAGGGTTAGGGTTAGGGTTAGGGTTAGGGTTAGGGTTAGGGTTAGGGTTAGGGTTAGGGTTAGGGTTAGGGTTAGGGTTAGGGTTAGGGTTAGGGTTAGGGTTAGGGTTAGGGTTAGGGTTAGGGTTAGGGTTAGGGTTAGGGTTAGGGTTAGGGTTAGGGTTAGGGTTAGGGTTAGGGTTAGGGTTAGGGTTAGGGTTAGGGTTAGGGTTAGGGTTAGGGTTAGGGTTAGGGTTAGGGTTAGGGTTAGGGTTAGGGTTAGGGTTAGGGTTAGGGTTAGGGTTAGGGTTAGGGTTAGGGTTAGGGTTAGGGTTAGGGTTAGGGTTAGGGTTAGGGTTAGGGTTAGGGTTAGGGTTAGGGTTAGGGTTAGGGTTAGGGTTAGGGTTAGGGTTAGGGTTAGGGTTAGGGTTAGGGTTAGGGTTAGGGTTAGGGTTAGGGTTAGGGTTAGGGTTAGGGTTAGGGTTAGGGTTAGGGTTAGGGTTAGGGTTAGGGTTAGGGTTAGGGTTAGGGTTAGGGTTAGGGTTAGGGTTAGGGTTAGGGTTAGGGTTAGGGTTAGGGTTAGGGTTAGGGTTAGGGTTAGGGTTAGGGTTAGGGTTAGGGTTAGGGTTAGGGTTAGGGTTAGGGTTAGGGTTAGGGTTAGGGTTAGGGTTAGGGTTAGGGTTAGGGTTAGGGTTAGGGTTAGGGTTAGGGTTAGGGTTAGGGTTAGGGTTAGGGTTAGGGTTAGGGTTAGGGTTAGGGTTAGGGTTAGGGTTAGGGTTAGGGTTAGGGTTAGGGTTAGGGTTAGGGTTAGGGTTAGGGTTAGGGTTAGGGTTAGGGTTAGGGTTAGGGTTAGGGTTAGGGTTAGGGTTAGGGTTAGGGTTAGGGTTAGGGTTAGGGTTAGGGTTAGGGTTAGGGTTAGGGTTAGGGTTAGGGTTAGGGTTAGGGTTAGGGTTAGGGTTAGGGTTAGGGTTAGGGTTAGGGTTAGGGTTAGGGTTAGGGTTAGGGTTAGGGTTAGGGTTAGGGTTAGGGTTAGGGTTAGGGTTAGGGTTAGGGTTAGGGTTAGGGTTAGGGTTAGGGTTAGGGTTAGGGTTAGGGTTAGGGTTAGGGTTAGGGTTAGGGTTAGGGTTAGGGTTAGGGTTAGGGTTAGGGTTAGGGTTAGGGTTAGGGTTAGGGTTAGGGTTAGGGTTAGGGTTAGGGTTAGGGTTAGGGTTAGGGTTAGGGTTAGGGTTAGGGTTAGGGTTAGGGTTAGGGTTAGGGTTAGGGTTAGGGTTAGGGTTAGGGTTAGGGTTAGGGTTAGGGTTAGGGTTAGGGTTAGGGTTAGGGTTAGGGTTAGGGTTAGGGTTAGGGTTAGGGTTAGGGTTAGGGTTAGGGTTAGGGTTAGGGTTAGGGTTAGGGTTAGGGTTAGGGTTAGGGTTAGGGTTAGGGTTAGGGTTAGGGTTAGGGTTAGGGTTAGGGTTAGGGTTAGGGTTAGGGTTAGGGTTAGGGTTAGGGTTAGGGTTAGGGTTAGGGTTAGGGTTAGGGTTAGGGTTAGGGTTAGGGTTAGGGTTAGGGTTAGGGTTAGGGTTAGGGTTAGGGTTAGGGTTAGGGTTAGGGTTAGGGTTAGGGTTAGGGTTAGGGTTAGGGTTAGGGTTAGGGTTAGGGTTAGGGTTAGGGTTAGGGTTAGGGTTAGGGTTAGGGTTAGGGTTAGGGTTAGGGTTAGGGTTAGGGTTAGGGTTAGGGTTAGGGTTAGGGTTAGGGTTAGGGTTAGGGTTAGGGTTAGGGTTAGGGTTAGGGTTAGGGTTAGGGTTAGGGTTAGGGTTAGGGTTAGGGTTAGGGTTAGGGTTAGGGTTAGGGTTAGGGTTAGGGTTAGGGTTAGGGTTAGGGTTAGGGTTAGGGTTAGGGTTAGGGTTAGGGTTAGGGTTAGGGTTAGGGTTAGGGTTAGGGTTAGGGTTAGGGTTAGGGTTAGGGTTAGGGTTAGGGTTAGGGTTAGGGTTAGGGTTAGGGTTAGGGTTAGGGTTAGGGTTAGGGTTAGGGTTAGGGTTAGGGTTAGGGTTAGGGTTAGGGTTAGGGTTAGGGTTAGGGTTAGGGTTAGGGTTAGGGTTAGGGTTAGGGTTAGGGTTAGGGTTAGGGTTAGGGTTAGGGTTAGGGTTAGGGTTAGGGTTAGGGTTAGGGTTAGGGTTAGGGTTAGGGTTAGGGTTAGGGTTAGGGTTAGGGTTAGGGTTAGGGTTAGGGTTAGGGTTAGGGTTAGGGTTAGGGTTAGGGTTAGGGTTAGGGTTAGGGTTAGGGTTAGGGTTAGGGTTAGGGTTAGGGTTAGGGTTAGGGTTAGGGTTAGGGTTAGGGTTAGGGTTAGGGTTAGGGTTAGGGTTAGGGTTAGGGTTAGGGTTAGGGTTAGGGTTAGGGTTAGGGTTAGGGTTAGGGTTAGGGTTAGGGTTAGGGTTAGGGTTAGGGTTAGGGTTAGGGTTAGGGTTAGGGTTAGGGTTAGGGTTAGGGTTAGGGTTAGGGTTAGGGTTAGGGTTAGGGTTAGGGTTAGGGTTAGGGTTAGGGTTAGGGTTAGGGTTAGGGTTAGGGTTAGGGTTAGGGTTAGGGTTAGGGTTAGGGTTAGGGTTAGGGTTAGGGTTAGGGTTAGGGTTAGGGTTAGGGTTAGGGTTAGGGTTAGGGTTAGGGTTAGGGTTAGGGTTAGGGTTAGGGTTAGGGTTAGGGTTAGGGTTAGGGTTAGGGTTAGGGTTAGGGTTAGGGTTAGGGTTAGGGTTAGGGTTAGGGTTAGGGTTAGGGTTAGGGTTAGGGTTAGGGTTAGGGTTAGGGTTAGGGTTAGGGTTAGGGTTAGGGTTAGGGTTAGGGTTAGGGTTAGGGTTAGGGTTAGGGTTAGGGTTAGGGTTAGGGTTAGGGTTAGGGTTAGGGTTAGGGTTAGGGTTAGGGTTAGGGTTAGGGTTAGGGTTAGGGTTAGGGTTAGGGTTAGGGTTAGGGTTAGGGTTAGGGTTAGGGTTAGGGTTAGGGTTAGGGTTAGGGTTAGGGTTAGGGTTAGGGTTAGGGTTAGGGTTAGGGTTAGGGTTAGGGTTAGGGTTAGGGTTAGGGTTAGGGTTAGGGTTAGGGTTAGGGTTAGGGTTAGGGTTAGGGTTAGGGTTAGGGTTAGGGTTAGGGTTAGGGTTAGGGTTAGGGTTAGGGTTAGGGTTAGGGTTAGGGTTAGGGTTAGGGTTAGGGTTAGGGTTAGGGTTAGGGTTAGGGTTAGGGTTAGGGTTAGGGTTAGGGTTAGGGTTAGGGTTAGGGTTAGGGTTAGGGTTAGGGTTAGGGTTAGGGTTAGGGTTAGGGTTAGGGTTAGGGTTAGGGTTAGGGTTAGGGTTAGGGTTAGGGTTAGGGTTAGGGTTAGGGTTAGGGTTAGGGTTAGGGTTAGGGTTAGGGTTAGGGTTAGGGTTAGGGTTAGGGTTAGGGTTAGGGTTAGGGTTAGGGTTAGGGTTAGGGTTAGGGTTAGGGTTAGGGTTAGGGTTAGGGTTAGGGTTAGGGTTAGGGTTAGGGTTAGGGTTAGGGTTAGGGTTAGGGTTAGGGTTAGGGTTAGGGTTAGGGTTAGGGTTAGGGTTAGGGTTAGGGTTAGGGTTAGGGTTAGGGTTAGGGTTAGGGTTAGGGTTAGGGTTAGGGTTAGGGTTAGGGTTAGGGTTAGGGTTAGGGTTAGGGTTAGGGTTAGGGTTAGGGTTAGGGTTAGGGTTAGGGTTAGGGTTAGGGTTAGGGTTAGGGTTAGGGTTAGGGTTAGGGTTAGGGTTAGGGTTAGGGTTAGGGTTAGGGTTAGGGTTAGGGTTAGGGTTAGGGTTAGGGTTAGGGTTAGGGTTAGGGTTAGGGTTAGGGTTAGGGTTAGGGTTAGGGTTAGGGTTAGGGTTAGGGTTAGGGTTAGGGTTAGGGTTAGGGTTAGGGTTAGGGTTAGGGTTAGGGTTAGGGTTAGGGTTAGGGTTAGGGTTAGGGTTAGGGTTAGGGTTAGGGTTAGGGTTAGGGTTAGGGTTAGGGTTAGGGTTAGGGTTAGGGTTAGGGTTAGGGTTAGGGTTAGGGTTAGGGTTAGGGTTAGGGTTAGGGTTAGGGTTAGGGTTAGGGTTAGGGTTAGGGTTAGGGTTAGGGTTAGGGTTAGGGTTAGGGTTAGGGTTAGGGTTAGGGTTAGGGTTAGGGTTAGGGTTAGGGTTAGGGTTAGGGTTAGGGTTAGGGTTAGGGTTAGGGTTAGGGTTAGGGTTAGGGTTAGGGTTAGGGTTAGGGTTAGGGTTAGGGTTAGGGTTAGGGTTAGGGTTAGGGTTAGGGTTAGGGTTAGGGTTAGGGTTAGGGTTAGGGTTAGGGTTAGGGTTAGGGTTAGGGTTAGGGTTAGGGTTAGGGTTAGGGTTAGGGTTAGGGTTAGGGTTAGGGTTAGGGTTAGGGTTAGGGTTAGGGTTAGGGTTAGGGTTAGGGTTAGGGTTAGGGTTAGGGTTAGGGTTAGGGTTAGGGTTAGGGTTAGGGTTAGGGTTAGGGTTAGGGTTAGGGTTAGGGTTAGGGTTAGGGTTAGGGTTAGGGTTAGGGTTAGGGTTAGGGTTAGGGTTAGGGTTAGGGTTAGGGTTAGGGTTAGGGTTAGGGTTAGGGTTAGGGTTAGGGTTAGGGTTAGGGTTAGGGTTAGGGTTAGGGTTAGGGTTAGGGTTAGGGTTAGGGTTAGGGTTAGGGTTAGGGTTAGGGTTAGGGTTAGGGTTAGGGTTAGGGTTAGGGTTAGGGTTAGGGTTAGGGTTAGGGTTAGGGTTAGGGTTAGGGTTAGGGTTAGGGTTAGGGTTAGGGTTAGGGTTAGGGTTAGGGTTAGGGTTAGGGTTAGGGTTAGGGTTAGGGTTAGGGTTAGGGTTAGGGTTAGGGTTAGGGTTAGGGTTAGGGTTAGGGTTAGGGTTAGGGTTAGGGTTAGGGTTAGGGTTAGGGTTAGGGTTAGGGTTAGGGTTAGGGTTAGGGTTAGGGTTAGGGTTAGGGTTAGGGTTAGGGTTAGGGTTAGGGTTAGGGTTAGGGTTAGGGTTAGGGTTAGGGTTAGGGTTAGGGTTAGGGTTAGGGTTAGGGTTAGGGTTAGGGTTAGGGTTAGGGTTAGGGTTAGGGTTAGGGTTAGGGTTAGGGTTAGGGTTAGGGTTAGGGTTAGGGTTAGGGTTAGGGTTAGGGTTAGGGTTAGGGTTAGGGTTAGGGTTAGGGTTAGGGTTAGGGTTAGGGTTAGGGTTAGGGTTAGGGTTAGGGTTAGGGTTAGGGTTAGGGTTAGGGTTAGGGTTAGGGTTAGGGTTAGGGTTAGGGTTAGGGTTAGGGTTAGGGTTAGGGTTAGGGTTAGGGTTAGGGTTAGGGTTAGGGTTAGGGTTAGGGTTAGGGTTAGGGTTAGGGTTAGGGTTAGGGTTAGGGTTAGGGTTAGGGTTAGGGTTAGGGTTAGGGTTAGGGTTAGGGTTAGGGTTAGGGTTAGGGTTAGGGTTAGGGTTAGGGTTAGGGTTAGGGTTAGGGTTAGGGTTAGGGTTAGGGTTAGGGTTAGGGTTAGGGTTAGGGTTAGGGTTAGGGTTAGGGTTAGGGTTAGGGTTAGGGTTAGGGTTAGGGTTAGGGTTAGGGTTAGGGTTAGGGTTAGGGTTAGGGTTAGGGTTAGGGTTAGGGTTAGGGTTAGGGTTAGGGTTAGGGTTAGGGTTAGGGTTAGGGTTAGGGTTAGGGTTAGGGTTAGGGTTAGGGTTAGGGTTAGGGTTAGGGTTAGGGTTAGGGTTAGGGTTAGGGTTAGGGTTAGGGTTAGGGTTAGGGTTAGGGTTAGGGTTAGGGTTAGGGTTAGGGTTAGGGTTAGGGTTAGGGTTAGGGTTAGGGTTAGGGTTAGGGTTAGGGTTAGGGTTAGGGTTAGGGTTAGGGTTAGGGTTAGGGTTAGGGTTAGGGTTAGGGTTAGGGTTAGGGTTAGGGTTAGGGTTAGGGTTAGGGTTAGGGTTAGGGTTAGGGTTAGGGTTAGGGTTAGGGTTAGGGTTAGGGTTAGGGTTAGGGTTAGGGTTAGGGTTAGGGTTAGGGTTAGGGTTAGGGTTAGGGTTAGGGTTAGGGTTAGGGTTAGGGTTAGGGTTAGGGTTAGGGTTAGGGTTAGGGTTAGGGTTAGGGTTAGGGTTAGGGTTAGGGTTAGGGTTAGGGTTAGGGTTAGGGTTAGGGTTAGGGTTAGGGTTAGGGTTAGGGTTAGGGTTAGGGTTAGGGTTAGGGTTAGGGTTAGGGTTAGGGTTAGGGTTAGGGTTAGGGTTAGGGTTAGGGTTAGGGTTAGGGTTAGGGTTAGGGTTAGGGTTAGGGTTAGGGTTAGGGTTAGGGTTAGGGTTAGGGTTAGGGTTAGGGTTAGGGTTAGGGTTAGGGTTAGGGTTAGGGTTAGGGTTAGGGTTAGGGTTAGGGTTAGGGTTAGGGTTAGGGTTAGGGTTAGGGTTAGGGTTAGGGTTAGGGTTAGGGTTAGGGTTAGGGTTAGGGTTAGGGTTAGGGTTAGGGTTAGGGTTAGGGTTAGGGTTAGGGTTAGGGTTAGGGTTAGGGTTAGGGTTAGGGTTAGGGTTAGGGTTAGGGTTAGGGTTAGGGTTAGGGTTAGGGTTAGGGTTAGGGTTAGGGTTAGGGTTAGGGTTAGGGTTAGGGTTAGGGTTAGGGTTAGGGTTAGGGTTAGGGTTAGGGTTAGGGTTAGGGTTAGGGTTAGGGTTAGGGTTAGGGTTAGGGTTAGGGTTAGGGTTAGGGTTAGGGTTAGGGTTAGGGTTAGGGTTAGGGTTAGGGTTAGGGTTAGGGTTAGGGTTAGGGTTAGGGTTAGGGTTAGGGTTAGGGTTAGGGTTAGGGTTAGGGTTAGGGTTAGGGTTAGGGTTAGGGTTAGGGTTAGGGTTAGGGTTAGGGTTAGGGTTAGGGTTAGGGTTAGGGTTAGGGTTAGGGTTAGGGTTAGGGTTAGGGTTAGGGTTAGGGTTAGGGTTAGGGTTAGGGTTAGGGTTAGGGTTAGGGTTAGGGTTAGGGTTAGGGTTAGGGTTAGGGTTAGGGTTAGGGTTAGGGTTAGGGTTAGGGTTAGGGTTAGGGTTAGGGTTAGGGTTAGGGTTAGGGTTAGGGTTAGGGTTAGGGTTAGGGTTAGGGTTAGGGTTAGGGTTAGGGTTAGGGTTAGGGTTAGGGTTAGGGTTAGGGTTAGGGTTAGGGTTAGGGTTAGGGTTAGGGTTAGGGTTAGGGTTAGGGTTAGGGTTAGGGTTAGGGTTAGGGTTAGGGTTAGGGTTAGGGTTAGGGTTAGGGTTAGGGTTAGGGTTAGGGTTAGGGTTAGGGTTAGGGTTAGGGTTAGGGTTAGGGTTAGGGTTAGGGTTAGGGTTAGGGTTAGGGTTAGGGTTAGGGTTAGGGTTAGGGTTAGGGTTAGGGTTAGGGTTAGGGTTAGGGTTAGGGTTAGGGTTAGGGTTAGGGTTAGGGTTAGGGTTAGGGTTAGGGTTAGGGTTAGGGTTAGGGTTAGGGTTAGGGTTAGGGTTAGGGTTAGGGTTAGGGTTAGGGTTAGGGTTAGGGTTAGGGTTAGGGTTAGGGTTAGGGTTAGGGTTAGGGTTAGGGTTAGGGTTAGGGTTAGGGTTAGGGTTAGGGTTAGGGTTAGGGTTAGGGTTAGGGTTAGGGTTAGGGTTAGGGTTAGGGTTAGGGTTAGGGTTAGGGTTAGGGTTAGGGTTAGGGTTAGGGTTAGGGTTAGGGTTAGGGTTAGGGTTAGGGTTAGGGTTAGGGTTAGGGTTAGGGTTAGGGTTAGGGTTAGGGTTAGGGTTAGGGTTAGGGTTAGGGTTAGGGTTAGGGTTAGGGTTAGGGTTAGGGTTAGGGTTAGGGTTAGGGTTAGGGTTAGGGTTAGGGTTAGGGTTAGGGTTAGGGTTAGGGTTAGGGTTAGGGTTAGGGTTAGGGTTAGGGTTAGGGTTAGGGTTAGGGTTAGGGTTAGGGTTAGGGTTAGGGTTAGGGTTAGGGTTAGGGTTAGGGTTAGGGTTAGGGTTAGGGTTAGGGTTAGGGTTAGGGTTAGGGTTAGGGTTAGGGTTAGGGTTAGGGTTAGGGTTAGGGTTAGGGTTAGGGTTAGGGTTAGGGTTAGGGTTAGGGTTAGGGTTAGGGTTAGGGTTAGGGTTAGGGTTAGGGTTAGGGTTAGGGTTAGGGTTAGGGTTAGGGTTAGGGTTAGGGTTAGGGTTAGGGTTAGGGTTAGGGTTAGGGTTAGGGTTAGGGTTAGGGTTAGGGTTAGGGTTAGGGTTAGGGTTAGGGTTAGGGTTAGGGTTAGGGTTAGGGTTAGGGTTAGGGTTAGGGTTAGGGTTAGGGTTAGGGTTAGGGTTAGGGTTAGGGTTAGGGTTAGGGTTAGGGTTAGGGTTAGGGTTAGGGTTAGGGTTAGGGTTAGGGTTAGGGTTAGGGTTAGGGTTAGGGTTAGGGTTAGGGTTAGGGTTAGGGTTAGGGTTAGGGTTAGGGTTAGGGTTAGGGTTAGGGTTAGGGTTAGGGTTAGGGTTAGGGTTAGGGTTAGGGTTAGGGTTAGGGTTAGGGTTAGGGTTAGGGTTAGGGTTAGGGTTAGGGTTAGGGTTAGGGTTAGGGTTAGGGTTAGGGTTAGGGTTAGGGTTAGGGTTAGGGTTAGGGTTAGGGTTAGGGTTAGGGTTAGGGTTAGGGTTAGGGTTAGGGTTAGGGTTAGGGTTAGGGTTAGGGTTAGGGTTAGGGTTAGGGTTAGGGTTAGGGTTAGGGTTAGGGTTAGGGTTAGGGTTAGGGTTAGGGTTAGGGTTAGGGTTAGGGTTAGGGTTAGGGTTAGGGTTAGGGTTAGGGTTAGGGTTAGGGTTAGGGTTAGGGTTAGGGTTAGGGTTAGGGTTAGGGTTAGGGTTAGGGTTAGGGTTAGGGTTAGGGTTAGGGTTAGGGTTAGGGTTAGGGTTAGGGTTAGGGTTAGGGTTAGGGTTAGGGTTAGGGTTAGGGTTAGGGTTAGGGTTAGGGTTAGGGTTAGGGTTAGGGTTAGGGTTAGGGTTAGGGTTAGGGTTAGGGTTAGGGTTAGGGTTAGGGTTAGGGTTAGGGTTAGGGTTAGGGTTAGGGTTAGGGTTAGGGTTAGGGTTAGGGTTAGGGTTAGGGTTAGGGTTAGGGTTAGGGTTAGGGTTAGGGTTAGGGTTAGGGTTAGGGTTAGGGTTAGGGTTAGGGTTAGGGTTAGGGTTAGGGTTAGGGTTAGGGTTAGGGTTAGGGTTAGGGTTAGGGTTAGGGTTAGGGTTAGGGTTAGGGTTAGGGTTAGGGTTAGGGTTAGGGTTAGGGTTAGGGTTAGGGTTAGGGTTAGGGTTAGGGTTAGGGTTAGGGTTAGGGTTAGGGTTAGGGTTAGGGTTAGGGTTAGGGTTAGGGTTAGGGTTAGGGTTAGGGTTAGGGTTAGGGTTAGGGTTAGGGTTAGGGTTAGGGTTAGGGTTAGGGTTAGGGTTAGGGTTAGGGTTAGGGTTAGGGTTAGGGTTAGGGTTAGGGTTAGGGTTAGGGTTAGGGTTAGGGTTAGGGTTAGGGTTAGGGTTAGGGTTAGGGTTAGGGTTAGGGTTAGGGTTAGGGTTAGGGTTAGGGTTAGGGTTAGGGTTAGGGTTAGGGTTAGGGTTAGGGTTAGGGTTAGGGTTAGGGTTAGGGTTAGGGTTAGGGTTAGGGTTAGGGTTAGGGTTAGGGTTAGGGTTAGGGTTAGGGTTAGGGTTAGGGTTAGGGTTAGGGTTAGGGTTAGGGTTAGGGTTAGGGTTAGGGTTAGGGTTAGGGTTAGGGTTAGGGTTAGGGTTAGGGTTAGGGTTAGGGTTAGGGTTAGGGTTAGGGTTAGGGTTAGGGTTAGGGTTAGGGTTAGGGTTAGGGTTAGGGTTAGGGTTAGGGTTAGGGTTAGGGTTAGGGTTAGGGTTAGGGTTAGGGTTAGGGTTAGGGTTAGGGTTAGGGTTAGGGTTAGGGTTAGGGTTAGGGTTAGGGTTAGGGTTAGGGTTAGGGTTAGGGTTAGGGTTAGGGTTAGGGTTAGGGTTAGGGTTAGGGTTAGGGTTAGGGTTAGGGTTAGGGTTAGGGTTAGGGTTAGGGTTAGGGTTAGGGTTAGGGTTAGGGTTAGGGTTAGGGTTAGGGTTAGGGTTAGGGTTAGGGTTAGGGTTAGGGTTAGGGTTAGGGTTAGGGTTAGGGTTAGGGTTAGGGTTAGGGTTAGGGTTAGGGTTAGGGTTAGGGTTAGGGTTAGGGTTAGGGTTAGGGTTAGGGTTAGGGTTAGGGTTAGGGTTAGGGTTAGGGTTAGGGTTAGGGTTAGGGTTAGGGTTAGGGTTAGGGTTAGGGTTAGGGTTAGGGTTAGGGTTAGGGTTAGGGTTAGGGTTAGGGTTAGGGTTAGGGTTAGGGTTAGGGTTAGGGTTAGGGTTAGGGTTAGGGTTAGGGTTAGGGTTAGGGTTAGGGTTAGGGTTAGGGTTAGGGTTAGGGTTAGGGTTAGGGTTAGGGTTAGGGTTAGGGTTAGGGTTAGGGTTAGGGTTAGGGTTAGGGTTAGGGTTAGGGTTAGGGTTAGGGTTAGGGTTAGGGTTAGGGTTAGGGTTAGGGTTAGGGTTAGGGTTAGGGTTAGGGTTAGGGTTAGGGTTAGGGTTAGGGTTAGGGTTAGGGTTAGGGTTAGGGTTAGGGTTAGGGTTAGGGTTAGGGTTAGGGTTAGGGTTAGGGTTAGGGTTAGGGTTAGGGTTAGGGTTAGGGTTAGGGTTAGGGTTAGGGTTAGGGTTAGGGTTAGGGTTAGGGTTAGGGTTAGGGTTAGGGTTAGGGTTAGGGTTAGGGTTAGGGTTAGGGTTAGGGTTAGGGTTAGGGTTAGGGTTAGGGTTAGGGTTAGGGTTAGGGTTAGGGTTAGGGTTAGGGTTAGGGTTAGGGTTAGGGTTAGGGTTAGGGTTAGGGTTAGGGTTAGGGTTAGGGTTAGGGTTAGGGTTAGGGTTAGGGTTAGGGTTAGGGTTAGGGTTAGGGTTAGGGTTAGGGTTAGGGTTAGGGTTAGGGTTAGGGTTAGGGTTAGGGTTAGGGTTAGGGTTAGGGTTAGGGTTAGGGTTAGGGTTAGGGTTAGGGTTAGGGTTAGGGTTAGGGTTAGGGTTAGGGTTAGGGTTAGGGTTAGGGTTAGGGTTAGGGTTAGGGTTAGGGTTAGGGTTAGGGTTAGGGTTAGGGTTAGGGTTAGGGTTAGGGTTAGGGTTAGGGTTAGGGTTAGGGTTAGGGTTAGGGTTAGGGTTAGGGTTAGGGTTAGGGTTAGGGTTAGGGTTAGGGTTAGGGTTAGGGTTAGGGTTAGGGTTAGGGTTAGGGTTAGGGTTAGGGTTAGGGTTAGGGTTAGGGTTAGGGTTAGGGTTAGGGTTAGGGTTAGGGTTAGGGTTAGGGTTAGGGTTAGGGTTAGGGTTAGGGTTAGGGTTAGGGTTAGGGTTAGGGTTAGGGTTAGGGTTAGGGTTAGGGTTAGGGTTAGGGTTAGGGTTAGGGTTAGGGTTAGGGTTAGGGTTAGGGTTAGGGTTAGGGTTAGGGTTAGGGTTAGGGTTAGGGTTAGGGTTAGGGTTAGGGTTAGGGTTAGGGTTAGGGTTAGGGTTAGGGTTAGGGTTAGGGTTAGGGTTAGGGTTAGGGTTAGGGTTAGGGTTAGGGTTAGGGTTAGGGTTAGGGTTAGGGTTAGGGTTAGGGTTAGGGTTAGGGTTAGGGTTAGGGTTAGGGTTAGGGTTAGGGTTAGGGTTAGGGTTAGGGTTAGGGTTAGGGTTAGGGTTAGGGTTAGGGTTAGGGTTAGGGTTAGGGTTAGGGTTAGGGTTAGGGTTAGGGTTAGGGTTAGGGTTAGGGTTAGGGTTAGGGTTAGGGTTAGGGTTAGGGTTAGGGTTAGGGTTAGGGTTAGGGTTAGGGTTAGGGTTAGGGTTAGGGTTAGGGTTAGGGTTAGGGTTAGGGTTAGGGTTAGGGTTAGGGTTAGGGTTAGGGTTAGGGTTAGGGTTAGGGTTAGGGTTAGGGTTAGGGTTAGGGTTAGGGTTAGGGTTAGGGTTAGGGTTAGGGTTAGGGTTAGGGTTAGGGTTAGGGTTAGGGTTAGGGTTAGGGTTAGGGTTAGGGTTAGGGTTAGGGTTAGGGTTAGGGTTAGGGTTAGGGTTAGGGTTAGGGTTAGGGTTAGGGTTAGGGTTAGGGTTAGGGTTAGGGTTAGGGTTAGGGTTAGGGTTAGGGTTAGGGTTAGGGTTAGGGTTAGGGTTAGGGTTAGGGTTAGGGTTAGGGTTAGGGTTAGGGTTAGGGTTAGGGTTAGGGTTAGGGTTAGGGTTAGGGTTAGGGTTAGGGTTAGGGTTAGGGTTAGGGTTAGGGTTAGGGTTAGGGTTAGGGTTAGGGTTAGGGTTAGGGTTAGGGTTAGGGTTAGGGTTAGGGTTAGGGTTAGGGTTAGGGTTAGGGTTAGGGTTAGGGTTAGGGTTAGGGTTAGGGTTAGGGTTAGGGTTAGGGTTAGGGTTAGGGTTAGGGTTAGGGTTAGGGTTAGGGTTAGGGTTAGGGTTAGGGTTAGGGTTAGGGTTAGGGTTAGGGTTAGGGTTAGGGTTAGGGTTAGGGTTAGGGTTAGGGTTAGGGTTAGGGTTAGGGTTAGGGTTAGGGTTAGGGTTAGGGTTAGGGTTAGGGTTAGGGTTAGGGTTAGGGTTAGGGTTAGGGTTAGGGTTAGGGTTAGGGTTAGGGTTAGGGTTAGGGTTAGGGTTAGGGTTAGGGTTAGGGTTAGGGTTAGGGTTAGGGTTAGGGTTAGGGTTAGGGTTAGGGTTAGGGTTAGGGTTAGGGTTAGGGTTAGGGTTAGGGTTAGGGTTAGGGTTAGGGTTAGGGTTAGGGTTAGGGTTAGGGTTAGGGTTAGGGTTAGGGTTAGGGTTAGGGTTAGGGTTAGGGTTAGGGTTAGGGTTAGGGTTAGGGTTAGGGTTAGGGTTAGGGTTAGGGTTAGGGTTAGGGTTAGGGTTAGGGTTAGGGTTAGGGTTAGGGTTAGGGTTAGGGTTAGGGTTAGGGTTAGGGTTAGGGTTAGGGTTAGGGTTAGGGTTAGGGTTAGGGTTAGGGTTAGGGTTAGGGTTAGGGTTAGGGTTAGGGTTAGGGTTAGGGTTAGGGTTAGGGTTAGGGTTAGGGTTAGGGTTAGGGTTAGGGTTAGGGTTAGGGTTAGGGTTAGGGTTAGGGTTAGGGTTAGGGTTAGGGTTAGGGTTAGGGTTAGGGTTAGGGTTAGGGTTAGGGTTAGGGTTAGGGTTAGGGTTAGGGTTAGGGTTAGGGTTAGGGTTAGGGTTAGGGTTAGGGTTAGGGTTAGGGTTAGGGTTAGGGTTAGGGTTAGGGTTAGGGTTAGGGTTAGGGTTAGGGTTAGGGTTAGGGTTAGGGTTAGGGTTAGGGTTAGGGTTAGGGTTAGGGTTAGGGTTAGGGTTAGGGTTAGGGTTAGGGTTAGGGTTAGGGTTAGGGTTAGGGTTAGGGTTAGGGTTAGGGTTAGGGTTAGGGTTAGGGTTAGGGTTAGGGTTAGGGTTAGGGTTAGGGTTAGGGTTAGGGTTAGGGTTAGGGTTAGGGTTAGGGTTAGGGTTAGGGTTAGGGTTAGGGTTAGGGTTAGGGTTAGGGTTAGGGTTAGGGTTAGGGTTAGGGTTAGGGTTAGGGTTAGGGTTAGGGTTAGGGTTAGGGTTAGGGTTAGGGTTAGGGTTAGGGTTAGGGTTAGGGTTAGGGTTAGGGTTAGGGTTAGGGTTAGGGTTAGGGTTAGGGTTAGGGTTAGGGTTAGGGTTAGGGTTAGGGTTAGGGTTAGGGTTAGGGTTAGGGTTAGGGTTAGGGTTAGGGTTAGGGTTAGGGTTAGGGTTAGGGTTAGGGTTAGGGTTAGGGTTAGGGTTAGGGTTAGGGTTAGGGTTAGGGTTAGGGTTAGGGTTAGGGTTAGGGTTAGGGTTAGGGTTAGGGTTAGGGTTAGGGTTAGGGTTAGGGTTAGGGTTAGGGTTAGGGTTAGGGTTAGGGTTAGGGTTAGGGTTAGGGTTAGGGTTAGGGTTAGGGTTAGGGTTAGGGTTAGGGTTAGGGTTAGGGTTAGGGTTAGGGTTAGGGTTAGGGTTAGGGTTAGGGTTAGGGTTAGGGTTAGGGTTAGGGTTAGGGTTAGGGTTAGGGTTAGGGTTAGGGTTAGGGTTAGGGTTAGGGTTAGGGTTAGGGTTAGGGTTAGGGTTAGGGTTAGGGTTAGGGTTAGGGTTAGGGTTAGGGTTAGGGTTAGGGTTAGGGTTAGGGTTAGGGTTAGGGTTAGGGTTAGGGTTAGGGTTAGGGTTAGGGTTAGGGTTAGGGTTAGGGTTAGGGTTAGGGTTAGGGTTAGGGTTAGGGTTAGGGTTAGGGTTAGGGTTAGGGTTAGGGTTAGGGTTAGGGTTAGGGTTAGGGTTAGGGTTAGGGTTAGGGTTAGGGTTAGGGTTAGGGTTAGGGTTAGGGTTAGGGTTAGGGTTAGGGTTAGGGTTAGGGTTAGGGTTAGGGTTAGGGTTAGGGTTAGGGTTAGGGTTAGGGTTAGGGTTAGGGTTAGGGTTAGGGTTAGGGTTAGGGTTAGGGTTAGGGTTAGGGTTAGGGTTAGGGTTAGGGTTAGGGTTAGGGTTAGGGTTAGGGTTAGGGTTAGGGTTAGGGTTAGGGTTAGGGTTAGGGTTAGGGTTAGGGTTAGGGTTAGGGTTAGGGTTAGGGTTAGGGTTAGGGTTAGGGTTAGGGTTAGGGTTAGGGTTAGGGTTAGGGTTAGGGTTAGGGTTAGGGTTAGGGTTAGGGTTAGGGTTAGGGTTAGGGTTAGGGTTAGGGTTAGGGTTAGGGTTAGGGTTAGGGTTAGGGTTAGGGTTAGGGTTAGGGTTAGGGTTAGGGTTAGGGTTAGGGTTAGGGTTAGGGTTAGGGTTAGGGTTAGGGTTAGGGTTAGGGTTAGGGTTAGGGTTAGGGTTAGGGTTAGGGTTAGGGTTAGGGTTAGGGTTAGGGTTAGGGTTAGGGTTAGGGTTAGGGTTAGGGTTAGGGTTAGGGTTAGGGTTAGGGTTAGGGTTAGGGTTAGGGTTAGGGTTAGGGTTAGGGTTAGGGTTAGGGTTAGGGTTAGGGTTAGGGTTAGGGTTAGGGTTAGGGTTAGGGTTAGGGTTAGGGTTAGGGTTAGGGTTAGGGTTAGGGTTAGGGTTAGGGTTAGGGTTAGGGTTAGGGTTAGGGTTAGGGTTAGGGTTAGGGTTAGGGTTAGGGTTAGGGTTAGGGTTAGGGTTAGGGTTAGGGTTAGGGTTAGGGTTAGGGTTAGGGTTAGGGTTAGGGTTAGGGTTAGGGTTAGGGTTAGGGTTAGGGTTAGGGTTAGGGTTAGGGTTAGGGTTAGGGTTAGGGTTAGGGTTAGGGTTAGGGTTAGGGTTAGGGTTAGGGTTAGGGTTAGGGTTAGGGTTAGGGTTAGGGTTAGGGTTAGGGTTAGGGTTAGGGTTAGGGTTAGGGTTAGGGTTAGGGTTAGGGTTAGGGTTAGGGTTAGGGTTAGGGTTAGGGTTAGGGTTAGGGTTAGGGTTAGGGTTAGGGTTAGGGTTAGGGTTAGGGTTAGGGTTAGGGTTAGGGTTAGGGTTAGGGTTAGGGTTAGGGTTAGGGTTAGGGTTAGGGTTAGGGTTAGGGTTAGGGTTAGGGTTAGGGTTAGGGTTAGGGTTAGGGTTAGGGTTAGGGTTAGGGTTAGGGTTAGGGTTAGGGTTAGGGTTAGGGTTAGGGTTAGGGTTAGGGTTAGGGTTAGGGTTAGGGTTAGGGTTAGGGTTAGGGTTAGGGTTAGGGTTAGGGTTA
Organism: Heloderma suspectum; assembly: GCF_057233095.1. Taxonomy (NCBI): domain Eukaryota; kingdom Metazoa; phylum Chordata; class Lepidosauria; order Squamata; family Helodermatidae; genus Heloderma; species Heloderma suspectum. The sequence goes on along the minus strand of NC_139476.1, from coordinate 22,678 downwards.
GGGTTAGGGTTAGGGTTAGGGTTAGGGTTAGGGTTAGGGTTAGGGTTAGGGTTAGGGTTAGGGTTAGGGTTAGGGTTAGGGTTAGGGTTAGGGTTAGGGTTAGGGTTAGGGTTAGGGTTAGGGTTAGGGTTAGGGTTAGGGTTAGGGTTAGGGTTAGGGTTAGGGTTAGGGTTAGGGTTAGGGTTAGGGTTAGGGTTAGGGTTAGGGTTAGGGTTAGGGTTAGGGTTAGGGTTAGGGTTAGGGTTAGGGTTAGGGTTAGGGTTAGGGTTAGGGTTAGGGTTAGGGTTAGGGTTAGGGTTAGGGTTAGGGTTAGGGTTAGGGTTAGGGTTAGGGTTAGGGTTAGGGTTAGGGTTAGGGTTAGGGTTAGGGTTAGGGTTAGGGTTAGGGTTAGGGTTAGGGTTAGGGTTAGGGTTAGGGTTAGGGTTAGGGTTAGGGTTAGGGTTAGGGTTAGGGTTAGGGTTAGGGTTAGGGTTAGGGTTAGGGTTAGGGTTAGGGTTAGGGTTAGGGTTAGGGTTAGGGTTAGGGTTAGGGTTAGGGTTAGGGTTAGGGTTAGGGTTAGGGTTAGGGTTAGGGTTAGGGTTAGGGTTAGGGTTAGGGTTAGGGTTAGGGTTAGGGTTAGGGTTAGGGTTAGGGTTAGGGTTAGGGTTAGGGTTAGGGTTAGGGTTAGGGTTAGGGTTAGGGTTAGGGTTAGGGTTAGGGTTAGGGTTAGGGTTAGGGTTAGGGTTAGGGTTAGGGTTAGGGTTAGGGTTAGGGTTAGGGTTAGGGTTAGGGTTAGGGTTAGGGTTAGGGTTAGGGTTAGGGTTAGGGTTAGGGTTAGGGTTAGGGTTAGGGTTAGGGTTAGGGTTAGGGTTAGGGTTAGGGTTAGGGTTAGGGTTAGGGTTAGGGTTAGGGTTAGGGTTAGGGTTAGGGTTAGGGTTAGGGTTAGGGTTAGGGTTAGGGTTAGGGTTAGGGTTAGGGTTAGGGTTAGGGTTAGGGTTAGGGTTAGGGTTAGGGTTAGGGTTAGGGTTAGGGTTAGGGTTAGGGTTAGGGTTAGGGTTAGGGTTAGGGTTAGGGTTAGGGTTAGGGTTAGGGTTAGGGTTAGGGTTAGGGTTAGGGTTAGGGTTAGGGTTAGGGTTAGGGTTAGGGTTAGGGTTAGGGTTAGGGTTAGGGTTAGGGTTAGGGTTAGGGTTAGGGTTAGGGTTAGGGTTAGGGTTAGGGTTAGGGTTAGGGTTAGGGTTAGGGTTAGGGTTAGGGTTAGGGTTAGGGTTAGGGTTAGGGTTAGGGTTAGGGTTAGGGTTAGGGTTAGGGTTAGGGTTAGGGTTAGGGTTAGGGTTAGGGTTAGGGTTAGGGTTAGGGTTAGGGTTAGGGTTAGGGTTAGGGTTAGGGTTAGGGTTAGGGTTAGGGTTAGGGTTAGGGTTAGGGTTAGGGTTAGGGTTAGGGTTAGGGTTAGGGTTAGGGTTAGGGTTAGGGTTAGGGTTAGGGTTAGGGTTAGGGTTAGGGTTAGGGTTAGGGTTAGGGTTAGGGTTAGGGTTAGGGTTAGGGTTAGGGTTAGGGTTAGGGTTAGGGTTAGGGTTAGGGTTAGGGTTAGGGTTAGGGTTAGGGTTAGGGTTAGGGTTAGGGTTAGGGTTAGGGTTAGGGTTAGGGTTAGGGTTAGGGTTAGGGTTAGGGTTAGGGTTAGGGTTAGGGTTAGGGTTAGGGTTAGGGTTAGGGTTAGGGTTAGGGTTAGGGTTAGGGTTAGGGTTAGGGTTAGGGTTAGGGTTAGGGTTAGGGTTAGGGTTAGGGTTAGGGTTAGGGTTAGGGTTAGGGTTAGGGTTAGGGTTAGGGTTAGGGTTAGGGTTAGGGTTAGGGTTAGGGTTAGGGTTAGGGTTAGGGTTAGGGTTAGGGTTAGGGTTAGGGTTAGGGTTAGGGTTAGGGTTAGGGTTAGGGTTAGGGTTAGGGTTAGGGTTAGGGTTAGGGTTAGGGTTAGGGTTAGGGTTAGGGTTAGGGTTAGGGTTAGGGTTAGGGTTAGGGTTAGGGTTAGGGTTAGGGTTAGGGTTAGGGTTAGGGTTAGGGTTAGGGTTAGGGTTAGGGTTAGGGTTAGGGTTAGGGTTAGGGTTAGGGTTAGGGTTAGGGTTAGGGTTAGGGTTAGGGTTAGGGTTAGGGTTAGGGTTAGGGTTAGGGTTAGGGTTAGGGTTAGGGTTAGGGTTAGGGTTAGGGTTAGGGTTAGGGTTAGGGTTAGGGTTAGGGTTAGGGTTAGGGTTAGGGTTAGGGTTAGGGTTAGGGTTAGGGTTAGGGTTAGGGTTAGGGTTAGGGTTAGGGTTAGGGTTAGGGTTAGGGTTAGGGTTAGGGTTAGGGTTAGGGTTAGGGTTAGGGTTAGGGTTAGGGTTAGGGTTAGGGTTAGGGTTAGGGTTAGGGTTAGGGTTAGGGTTAGGGTTAGGGTTAGGGTTAGGGTTAGGGTTAGGGTTAGGGTTAGGGTTAGGGTTAGGGTTAGGGTTAGGGTTAGGGTTAGGGTTAGGGTTAGGGTTAGGGTTAGGGTTAGGGTTAGGGTTAGGGTTAGGGTTAGGGTTAGGGTTAGGGTTAGGGTTAGGGTTAGGGTTAGGGTTAGGGTTAGGGTTAGGGTTAGGGTTAGGGTTAGGGTTAGGGTTAGGGTTAGGGTTAGGGTTAGGGTTAGGGTTAGGGTTAGGGTTAGGGTTAGGGTTAGGGTTAGGGTTAGGGTTAGGGTTAGGGTTAGGGTTAGGGTTAGGGTTAGGGTTAGGGTTAGGGTTAGGGTTAGGGTTAGGGTTAGGGTTAGGGTTAGGGTTAGGGTTAGGGTTAGGGTTAGGGTTAGGGTTAGGGTTAGGGTTAGGGTTAGGGTTAGGGTTAGGGTTAGGGTTAGGGTTAGGGTTAGGGTTAGGGTTAGGGTTAGGGTTAGGGTTAGGGTTAGGGTTAGGGTTAGGGTTAGGGTTAGGGTTAGGGTTAGGGTTAGGGTTAGGGTTAGGGTTAGGGTTAGGGTTAGGGTTAGGGTTAGGGTTAGGGTTAGGGTTAGGGTTAGGGTTAGGGTTAGGGTTAGGGTTAGGGTTAGGGTTAGGGTTAGGGTTAGGGTTAGGGTTAGGGTTAGGGTTAGGGTTAGGGTTAGGGTTAGGGTTAGGGTTAGGGTTAGGGTTAGGGTTAGGGTTAGGGTTAGGGTTAGGGTTAGGGTTAGGGTTAGGGTTAGGGTTAGGGTTAGGGTTAGGGTTAGGGTTAGGGTTAGGGTTAGGGTTAGGGTTAGGGTTAGGGTTAGGGTTAGGGTTAGGGTTAGGGTTAGGGTTAGGGTTAGGGTTAGGGTTAGGGTTAGGGTTAGGGTTAGGGTTAGGGTTAGGGTTAGGGTTAGGGTTAGGGTTAGGGTTAGGGTTAGGGTTAGGGTTAGGGTTAGGGTTAGGGTTAGGGTTAGGGTTAGGGTTAGGGTTAGGGTTAGGGTTAGGGTTAGGGTTAGGGTTAGGGTTAGGGTTAGGGTTAGGGTTAGGGTTAGGGTTAGGGTTAGGGTTAGGGTTAGGGTTAGGGTTAGGGTTAGGGTTAGGGTTAGGGTTAGGGTTAGGGTTAGGGTTAGGGTTAGGGTTAGGGTTAGGGTTAGGGTTAGGGTTAGGGTTAGGGTTAGGGTTAGGGTTAGGGTTAGGGTTAGGGTTAGGGTTAGGGTTAGGGTTAGGGTTAGGGTTAGGGTTAGGGTTAGGGTTAGGGTTAGGGTTAGGGTTAGGGTTAGGGTTAGGGTTAGGGTTAGGGTTAGGGTTAGGGTTAGGGTTAGGGTTAGGGTTAGGGTTAGGGTTAGGGTTAGGGTTAGGGTTAGGGTTAGGGTTAGGGTTAGGGTTAGGGTTAGGGTTAGGGTTAGGGTTAGGGTTAGGGTTAGGGTTAGGGTTAGGGTTAGGGTTAGGGTTAGGGTTAGGGTTAGGGTTAGGGTTAGGGTTAGGGTTAGGGTTAGGGTTAGGGTTAGGGTTAGGGTTAGGGTTAGGGTTAGGGTTAGGGTTAGGGTTAGGGTTAGGGTTAGGGTTAGGGTTAGGGTTAGGGTTAGGGTTAGGGTTAGGGTTAGGGTTAGGGTTAGGGTTAGGGTTAGGGTTAGGGTTAGGGTTAGGGTTAGGGTTAGGGTTAGGGTTAGGGTTAGGGTTAGGGTTAGGGTTAGGGTTAGGGTTAGGGTTAGGGTTAGGGTTAGGGTTAGGGTTAGGGTTAGGGTTAGGGTTAGGGTTAGGGTTAGGGTTAGGGTTAGGGTTAGGGTTAGGGTTAGGGTTAGGGTTAGGGTTAGGGTTAGGGTTAGGGTTAGGGTTAGGGTTAGGGTTAGGGTTAGGGTTAGGGTTAGGGTTAGGGTTAGGGTTAGGGTTAGGGTTAGGGTTAGGGTTAGGGTTAGGGTTAGGGTTAGGGTTAGGGTTAGGGTTAGGGTTAGGGTTAGGGTTAGGGTTAGGGTTAGGGTTAGGGTTAGGGTTAGGGTTAGGGTTAGGGTTAGGGTTAGGGTTAGGGTTAGGGTTAGGGTTAGGGTTAGGGTTAGGGTTAGGGTTAGGGTTAGGGTTAGGGTTAGGGTTAGGGTTAGGGTTAGGGTTAGGGTTAGGGTTAGGGTTAGGGTTAGGGTTAGGGTTAGGGTTAGGGTTAGGGTTAGGGTTAGGGTTAGGGTTAGGGTTAGGGTTAGGGTTAGGGTTAGGGTTAGGGTTAGGGTTAGGGTTAGGGTTAGGGTTAGGGTTAGGGTTAGGGTTAGGGTTAGGGTTAGGGTTAGGGTTAGGGTTAGGGTTAGGGTTAGGGTTAGGGTTAGGGTTAGGGTTAGGGTTAGGGTTAGGGTTAGGGTTAGGGTTAGGGTTAGGGTTAGGGTTAGGGTTAGGGTTAGGGTTAGGGTTAGGGTTAGGGTTAGGGTTAGGGTTAGGGTTAGGGTTAGGGTTAGGGTTAGGGTTAGGGTTAGGGTTAGGGTTAGGGTTAGGGTTAGGGTTAGGGTTAGGGTTAGGGTTAGGGTTAGGGTTAGGGTTAGGGTTAGGGTTAGGGTTAGGGTTAGGGTTAGGGTTAGGGTTAGGGTTAGGGTTAGGGTTAGGGTTAGGGTTAGGGTTAGGGTTAGGGTTAGGGTTAGGGTTAGGGTTAGGGTTAGGGTTAGGGTTAGGGTTAGGGTTAGGGTTAGGGTTAGGGTTAGGGTTAGGGTTAGGGTTAGGGTTAGGGTTAGGGTTAGGGTTAGGGTTAGGGTTAGGGTTAGGGTTAGGGTTAGGGTTAGGGTTAGGGTTAGGGTTAGGGTTAGGGTTAGGGTTAGGGTTAGGGTTAGGGTTAGGGTTAGGGTTAGGGTTAGGGTTAGGGTTAGGGTTAGGGTTAGGGTTAGGGTTAGGGTTAGGGTTAGGGTTAGGGTTAGGGTTAGGGTTAGGGTTAGGGTTAGGGTTAGGGTTAGGGTTAGGGTTAGGGTTAGGGTTAGGGTTAGGGTTAGGGTTAGGGTTAGGGTTAGGGTTAGGGTTAGGGTTAGGGTTAGGGTTAGGGTTAGGGTTAGGGTTAGGGTTAGGGTTAGGGTTAGGGTTAGGGTTAGGGTTAGGGTTAGGGTTAGGGTTAGGGTTAGGGTTAGGGTTAGGGTTAGGGTTAGGGTTAGGGTTAGGGTTAGGGTTAGGGTTAGGGTTAGGGTTAGGGTTAGGGTTAGGGTTAGGGTTAGGGTTAGGGTTAGGGTTAGGGTTAGGGTTAGGGTTAGGGTTAGGGTTAGGGTTAGGGTTAGGGTTAGGGTTAGGGTTAGGGTTAGGGTTAGGGTTAGGGTTAGGGTTAGGGTTAGGGTTAGGGTTAGGGTTAGGGTTAGGGTTAGGGTTAGGGTTAGGGTTAGGGTTAGGGTTAGGGTTAGGGTTAGGGTTAGGGTTAGGGTTAGGGTTAGGGTTAGGGTTAGGGTTAGGGTTAGGGTTAGGGTTAGGGTTAGGGTTAGGGTTAGGGTTAGGGTTAGGGTTAGGGTTAGGGTTAGGGTTAGGGTTAGGGTTAGGGTTAGGGTTAGGGTTAGGGTTAGGGTTAGGGTTAGGGTTAGGGTTAGGGTTAGGGTTAGGGTTAGGGTTAGGGTTAGGGTTAGGGTTAGGGTTAGGGTTAGGGTTAGGGTTAGGGTTAGGGTTAGGGTTAGGGTTAGGGTTAGGGTTAGGGTTAGGGTTAGGGTTAGGGTTAGGGTTAGGGTTAGGGTTAGGGTTAGGGTTAGGGTTAGGGTTAGGGTTAGGGTTAGGGTTAGGGTTAGGGTTAGGGTTAGGGTTAGGGTTAGGGTTAGGGTTAGGGTTAGGGTTAGGGTTAGGGTTAGGGTTAGGGTTAGGGTTAGGGTTAGGGTTAGGGTTAGGGTTAGGGTTAGGGTTAGGGTTAGGGTTAGGGTTAGGGTTAGGGTTAGGGTTAGGGTTAGGGTTAGGGTTAGGGTTAGGGTTAGGGTTAGGGTTAGGGTTAGGGTTAGGGTTAGGGTTAGGGTTAGGGTTAGGGTTAGGGTTAGGGTTAGGGTTAGGGTTAGGGTTAGGGTTAGGGTTAGGGTTAGGGTTAGGGTTAGGGTTAGGGTTAGGGTTAGGGTTAGGGTTAGGGTTAGGGTTAGGGTTAGGGTTAGGGTTAGGGTTAGGGTTAGGGTTAGGGTTAGGGTTAGGGTTAGGGTTAGGGTTAGGGTTAGGGTTAGGGTTAGGGTTAGGGTTAGGGTTAGGGTTAGGGTTAGGGTTAGGGTTAGGGTTAGGGTTAGGGTTAGGGTTAGGGTTAGGGTTAGGGTTAGGGTTAGGGTTAGGGTTAGGGTTAGGGTTAGGGTTAGGGTTAGGGTTAGGGTTAGGGTTAGGGTTAGGGTTAGGGTTAGGGTTAGGGTTAGGGTTAGGGTTAGGGTTAGGGTTAGGGTTAGGGTTAGGGTTAGGGTTAGGGTTAGGGTTAGGGTTAGGGTTAGGGTTAGGGTTAGGGTTAGGGTTAGGGTTAGGGTTAGGGTTAGGGTTAGGGTTAGGGTTAGGGTTAGGGTTAGGGTTAGGGTTAGGGTTAGGGTTAGGGTTAGGGTTAGGGTTAGGGTTAGGGTTAGGGTTAGGGTTAGGGTTAGGGTTAGGGTTAGGGTTAGGGTTAGGGTTAGGGTTAGGGTTAGGGTTAGGGTTAGGGTTAGGGTTAGGGTTAGGGTTAGGGTTAGGGTTAGGGTTAGGGTTAGGGTTAGGGTTAGGGTTAGGGTTAGGGTTAGGGTTAGGGTTAGGGTTAGGGTTAGGGTTAGGGTTAGGGTTAGGGTTAGGGTTAGGGTTAGGGTTAGGGTTAGGGTTAGGGTTAGGGTTAGGGTTAGGGTTAGGGTTAGGGTTAGGGTTAGGGTTAGGGTTAGGGTTAGGGTTAGGGTTAGGGTTAGGGTTAGGGTTAGGGTTAGGGTTAGGGTTAGGGTTAGGGTTAGGGTTAGGGTTAGGGTTAGGGTTAGGGTTAGGGTTAGGGTTAGGGTTAGGGTTAGGGTTAGGGTTAGGGTTAGGGTTAGGGTTAGGGTTAGGGTTAGGGTTAGGGTTAGGGTTAGGGTTAGGGTTAGGGTTAGGGTTAGGGTTAGGGTTAGGGTTAGGGTTAGGGTTAGGGTTAGGGTTAGGGTTAGGGTTAGGGTTAGGGTTAGGGTTAGGGTTAGGGTTAGGGTTAGGGTTAGGGTTAGGGTTAGGGTTAGGGTTAGGGTTAGGGTTAGGGTTAGGGTTAGGGTTAGGGTTAGGGTTAGGGTTAGGGTTAGGGTTAGGGTTAGGGTTAGGGTTAGGGTTAGGGTTAGGGTTAGGGTTAGGGTTAGGGTTAGGGTTAGGGTTAGGGTTAGGGTTAGGGTTAGGGTTAGGGTTAGGGTTAGGGTTAGGGTTAGGGTTAGGGTTAGGGTTAGGGTTAGGGTTAGGGTTAGGGTTAGGGTTAGGGTTAGGGTTAGGGTTAGGGTTAGGGTTAGGGTTAGGGTTAGGGTTAGGGTTAGGGTTAGGGTTAGGGTTAGGGTTAGGGTTAGGGTTAGGGTTAGGGTTAGGGTTAGGGTTAGGGTTAGGGTTAGGGTTAGGGTTAGGGTTAGGGTTAGGGTTAGGGTTAGGGTTAGGGTTAGGGTTAGGGTTAGGGTTAGGGTTAGGGTTAGGGTTAGGGTTAGGGTTAGGGTTAGGGTTAGGGTTAGGGTTAGGGTTAGGGTTAGGGTTAGGGTTAGGGTTAGGGTTAGGGTTAGGGTTAGGGTTAGGGTTAGGGTTAGGGTTAGGGTTAGGGTTAGGGTTAGGGTTAGGGTTAGGGTTAGGGTTAGGGTTAGGGTTAGGGTTAGGGTTAGGGTTAGGGTTAGGGTTAGGGTTAGGGTTAGGGTTAGGGTTAGGGTTAGGGTTAGGGTTAGGGTTAGGGTTAGGGTTAGGGTTAGGGTTAGGGTTAGGGTTAGGGTTAGGGTTAGGGTTAGGGTTAGGGTTAGGGTTAGGGTTAGGGTTAGGGTTAGGGTTAGGGTTAGGGTTAGGGTTAGGGTTAGGGTTAGGGTTAGGGTTAGGGTTAGGGTTAGGGTTAGGGTTAGGGTTAGGGTTAGGGTTAGGGTTAGGGTTAGGGTTAGGGTTAGGGTTAGGGTTAGGGTTAGGGTTAGGGTTAGGGTTAGGGTTAGGGTTAGGGTTAGGGTTAGGGTTAGGGTTAGGGTTAGGGTTAGGGTTAGGGTTAGGGTTAGGGTTAGGGTTAGGGTTAGGGTTAGGGTTAGGGTTAGGGTTAGGGTTAGGGTTAGGGTTAGGGTTAGGGTTAGGGTTAGGGTTAGGGTTAGGGTTAGGGTTAGGGTTAGGGTTAGGGTTAGGGTTAGGGTTAGGGTTAGGGTTAGGGTTAGGGTTAGGGTTAGGGTTAGGGTTAGGGTTAGGGTTAGGGTTAGGGTTAGGGTTAGGGTTAGGGTTAGGGTTAGGGTTAGGGTTAGGGTTAGGGTTAGGGTTAGGGTTAGGGTTAGGGTTAGGGTTAGGGTTAGGGTTAGGGTTAGGGTTAGGGTTAGGGTTAGGGTTAGGGTTAGGGTTAGGGTTAGGGTTAGGGTTAGGGTTAGGGTTAGGGTTAGGGTTAGGGTTAGGGTTAGGGTTAGGGTTAGGGTTAGGGTTAGGGTTAGGGTTAGGGTTAGGGTTAGGGTTAGGGTTAGGGTTAGGGTTAGGGTTAGGGTTAGGGTTAGGGTTAGGGTTAGGGTTAGGGTTAGGGTTAGGGTTAGGGTTAGGGTTAGGGTTAGGGTTAGGGTTAGGGTTAGGGTTAGGGTTAGGGTTAGGGTTAGGGTTAGGGTTAGGGTTAGGGTTAGGGTTAGGGTTAGGGTTAGGGTTAGGGTTAGGGTTAGGGTTAGGGTTAGGGTTAGGGTTAGGGTTAGGGTTAGGGTTAGGGTTAGGGTTAGGGTTAGGGTTAGGGTTAGGGTTAGGGTTAGGGTTAGGGTTAGGGTTAGGGTTAGGGTTAGGGTTAGGGTTAGGGTTAGGGTTAGGGTTAGGGTTAGGGTTAGGGTTAGGGTTAGGGTTAGGGTTAGGGTTAGGGTTAGGGTTAGGGTTAGGGTTAGGGTTAGGGTTAGGGTTAGGGTTAGGGTTAGGGTTAGGGTTAGGGTTAGGGTTAGGGTTAGGGTTAGGGTTAGGGTTAGGGTTAGGGTTAGGGTTAGGGTTAGGGTTAGGGTTAGGGTTAGGGTTAGGGTTAGGGTTAGGGTTAGGGTTAGGGTTAGGGTTAGGGTTAGGGTTAGGGTTAGGGTTAGGGTTAGGGTTAGGGTTAGGGTTAGGGTTAGGGTTAGGGTTAGGGTTAGGGTTAGGGTTAGGGTTAGGGTTAGGGTTAGGGTTAGGGTTAGGGTTAGGGTTAGGGTTAGGGTTAGGGTTAGGGTTAGGGTTAGGGTTAGGGTTAGGGTTAGGGTTAGGGTTAGGGTTAGGGTTAGGGTTAGGGTTAGGGTTAGGGTTAGGGTTAGGGTTAGGGTTAGGGTTAGGGTTAGGGTTAGGGTTAGGGTTAGGGTTAGGGTTAGGGTTAGGGTTAGGGTTAGGGTTAGGGTTAGGGTTAGGGTTAGGGTTAGGGTTAGGGTTAGGGTTAGGGTTAGGGTTAGGGTTAGGGTTAGGGTTAGGGTTAGGGTTAGGGTTAGGGTTAGGGTTAGGGTTAGGGTTAGGGTTAGGGTTAGGGTTAGGGTTAGGGTTAGGGTTAGGGTTAGGGTTAGGGTTAGGGTTAGGGTTAGGGTTAGGGTTAGGGTTAGGGTTAGGGTTAGGGTTAGGGTTAGGGTTAGGGTTAGGGTTAGGGTTAGGGTTAGGGTTAGGGTTAGGGTTAGGGTTAGGGTTAGGGTTAGGGTTAGGGTTAGGGTTAGGGTTAGGGTTAGGGTTAGGGTTAGGGTTAGGGTTAGGGTTAGGGTTAGGGTTAGGGTTAGGGTTAGGGTTAGGGTTAGGGTTAGGGTTAGGGTTAGGGTTAGGGTTAGGGTTAGGGTTAGGGTTAGGGTTAGGGTTAGGGTTAGGGTTAGGGTTAGGGTTAGGGTTAGGGTTAGGGTTAGGGTTAGGGTTAGGGTTAGGGTTAGGGTTAGGGTTAGGGTTAGGGTTAGGGTTAGGGTTAGGGTTAGGGTTAGGGTTAGGGTTAGGGTTAGGGTTAGGGTTAGGGTTAGGGTTAGGGTTAGGGTTAGGGTTAGGGTTAGGGTTAGGGTTAGGGTTAGGGTTAGGGTTAGGGTTAGGGTTAGGGTTAGGGTTAGGGTTAGGGTTAGGGTTAGGGTTAGGGTTAGGGTTAGGGTTAGGGTTAGGGTTAGGGTTAGGGTTAGGGTTAGGGTTAGGGTTAGGGTTAGGGTTAGGGTTAGGGTTAGGGTTAGGGTTAGGGTTAGGGTTAGGGTTAGGGTTAGGGTTAGGGTTAGGGTTAGGGTTAGGGTTAGGGTTAGGGTTAGGGTTAGGGTTAGGGTTAGGGTTAGGGTTAGGGTTAGGGTTAGGGTTAGGGTTAGGGTTAGGGTTAGGGTTAGGGTTAGGGTTAGGGTTAGGGTTAGGGTTAGGGTTAGGGTTAGGGTTAGGGTTAGGGTTAGGGTTAGGGTTAGGGTTAGGGTTAGGGTTAGGGTTAGGGTTAGGGTTAGGGTTAGGGTTAGGGTTAGGGTTAGGGTTAGGGTTAGGGTTAGGGTTAGGGTTAGGGTTAGGGTTAGGGTTAGGGTTAGGGTTAGGGTTAGGGTTAGGGTTAGGGTTAGGGTTAGGGTTAGGGTTAGGGTTAGGGTTAGGGTTAGGGTTAGGGTTAGGGTTAGGGTTAGGGTTAGGGTTAGGGTTAGGGTTAGGGTTAGGGTTAGGGTTAGGGTTAGGGTTAGGGTTAGGGTTAGGGTTAGGGTTAGGGTTAGGGTTAGGGTTAGGGTTAGGGTTAGGGTTAGGGTTAGGGTTAGGGTTAGGGTTAGGGTTAGGGTTAGGGTTAGGGTTAGGGTTAGGGTTAGGGTTAGGGTTAGGGTTAGGGTTAGGGTTAGGGTTAGGGTTAGGGTTAGGGTTAGGGTTAGGGTTAGGGTTAGGGTTAGGGTTAGGGTTAGGGTTAGGGTTAGGGTTAGGGTTAGGGTTAGGGTTAGGGTTAGGGTTAGGGTTAGGGTTAGGGTTAGGGTTAGGGTTAGGGTTAGGGTTAGGGTTAGGGTTAGGGTTAGGGTTAGGGTTAGGGTTAGGGTTAGGGTTAGGGTTAGGGTTAGGGTTAGGGTTAGGGTTAGGGTTAGGGTTAGGGTTAGGGTTAGGGTTAGGGTTAGGGTTAGGGTTAGGGTTAGGGTTAGGGTTAGGGTTAGGGTTAGGGTTAGGGTTAGGGTTAGGGTTAGGGTTAGGGTTAGGGTTAGGGTTAGGGTTAGGGTTAGGGTTAGGGTTAGGGTTAGGGTTAGGGTTAGGGTTAGGGTTAGGGTTAGGGTTAGGGTTAGGGTTAGGGTTAGGGTTAGGGTTAGGGTTAGGGTTAGGGTTAGGGTTAGGGTTAGGGTTAGGGTTAGGGTTAGGGTTAGGGTTAGGGTTAGGGTTAGGGTTAGGGTTAGGGTTAGGGTTAGGGTTAGGGTTAGGGTTAGGGTTAGGGTTAGGGTTAGGGTTAGGGTTAGGGTTAGGGTTAGGGTTAGGGTTAGGGTTAGGGTTAGGGTTAGGGTTAGGGTTAGGGTTAGGGTTAGGGTTAGGGTTAGGGTTAGGGTTAGGGTTAGGGTTAGGGTTAGGGTTAGGGTTAGGGTTAGGGTTAGGGTTAGGGTTAGGGTTAGGGTTAGGGTTAGGGTTAGGGTTAGGGTTAGGGTTAGGGTTAGGGTTAGGGTTAGGGTTAGGGTTAGGGTTAGGGTTAGGGTTAGGGTTAGGGTTAGGGTTAGGGTTAGGGTTAGGGTTAGGGTTAGGGTTAGGGTTAGGGTTAGGGTTAGGGTTAGGGTTAGGGTTAGGGTTAGGGTTAGGGTTAGGGTTAGGGTTAGGGTTAGGGTTAGGGTTAGGGTTAGGGTTAGGGTTAGGGTTAGGGTTAGGGTTAGGGTTAGGGTTAGGGTTAGGGTTAGGGTTAGGGTTAGGGTTAGGGTTAGGGTTAGGGTTAGGGTTAGGGTTAGGGTTAGGGTTAGGGTTAGGGTTAGGGTTAGGGTTAGGGTTAGGGTTAGGGTTAGGGTTAGGGTTAGGGTTAGGGTTAGGGTTAGGGTTAGGGTTAGGGTTAGGGTTAGGGTTAGGGTTAGGGTTAGGGTTAGGGTTAGGGTTAGGGTTAGGGTTAGGGTTAGGGTTAGGGTTAGGGTTAGGGTTAGGGTTAGGGTTAGGGTTAGGGTTAGGGTTAGGGTTAGGGTTAGGGTTAGGGTTAGGGTTAGGGTTAGGGTTAGGGTTAGGGTTAGGGTTAGGGTTAGGGTTAGGGTTAGGGTTAGGGTTAGGGTTAGGGTTAGGGTTAGGGTTAGGGTTAGGGTTAGGGTTAGGGTTAGGGTTAGGGTTAGGGTTAGGGTTAGGGTTAGGGTTAGGGTTAGGGTTAGGGTTAGGGTTAGGGTTAGGGTTAGGGTTAGGGTTAGGGTTAGGGTTAGGGTTAGGGTTAGGGTTAGGGTTAGGGTTAGGGTTAGGGTTAGGGTTAGGGTTAGGGTTAGGGTTAGGGTTAGGGTTAGGGTTAGGGTTAGGGTTAGGGTTAGGGTTAGGGTTAGGGTTAGGGTTAGGGTTAGGGTTAGGGTTAGGGTTAGGGTTAGGGTTAGGGTTAGGGTTAGGGTTAGGGTTAGGGTTAGGGTTAGGGTTAGGGTTAGGGTTAGGGTTAGGGTTAGGGTTAGGGTTAGGGTTAGGGTTAGGGTTAGGGTTAGGGTTAGGGTTAGGGTTAGGGTTAGGGTTAGGGTTAGGGTTAGGGTTAGGGTTAGGGTTAGGGTTAGGGTTAGGGTTAGGGTTAGGGTTAGGGTTAGGGTTAGGGTTAGGGTTAGGGTTAGGGTTAGGGTTAGGGTTAGGGTTAGGGTTAGGGTTAGGGTTAGGGTTAGGGTTAGGGTTAGGGTTAGGGTTAGGGTTAGGGTTAGGGTTAGGGTTAGGGTTAGGGTTAGGGTTAGGGTTAGGGTTAGGGTTAGGGTTAGGGTTAGGGTTAGGGTTAGGGTTAGGGTTAGGGTTAGGGTTAGGGTTAGGGTTAGGGTTAGGGTTAGGGTTAGGGTTAGGGTTAGGGTTAGGGTTAGGGTTAGGGTTAGGGTTAGGGTTAGGGTTAGGGTTAGGGTTAGGGTTAGGGTTAGGGTTAGGGTTAGGGTTAGGGTTAGGGTTAGGGTTAGGGTTAGGGTTAGGGTTAGGGTTAGGGTTAGGGTTAGGGTTAGGGTTAGGGTTAGGGTTAGGGTTAGGGTTAGGGTTAGGGTTAGGGTTAGGGTTAGGGTTAGGGTTAGGGTTAGGGTTAGGGTTAGGGTTAGGGTTAGGGTTAGGGTTAGGGTTAGGGTTAGGGTTAGGGTTAGGGTTAGGGTTAGGGTTAGGGTTAGGGTTAGGGTTAGGGTTAGGGTTAGGGTTAGGGTTAGGGTTAGGGTTAGGGTTAGGGTTAGGGTTAGGGTTAGGGTTAGGGTTAGGGTTAGGGTTAGGGTTAGGGTTAGGGTTAGGGTTAGGGTTAGGGTTAGGGTTAGGGTTAGGGTTAGGGTTAGGGTTAGGGTTAGGGTTAGGGTTAGGGTTAGGGTTAGGGTTAGGGTTAGGGTTAGGGTTAGGGTTAGGGTTAGGGTTAGGGTTAGGGTTAGGGTTAGGGTTAGGGTTAGGGTTAGGGTTAGGGTTAGGGTTAGGGTTAGGGTTAGGGTTAGGGTTAGGGTTAGGGTTAGGGTTAGGGTTAGGGTTAGGGTTAGGGTTAGGGTTAGGGTTAGGGTTAGGGTTAGGGTTAGGGTTAGGGTTAGGGTTAGGGTTAGGGTTAGGGTTAGGGTTAGGGTTAGGGTTAGGGTTAGGGTTAGGGTTAGGGTTAGGGTTAGGGTTAGGGTTAGGGTTAGGGTTAGGGTTAGGGTTAGGGTTAGGGTTAGGGTTAGGGTTAGGGTTAGGGTTAGGGTTAGGGTTAGGGTTAGGGTTAGGGTTAGGGTTAGGGTTAGGGTTAGGGTTAGGGTTAGGGTTAGGGTTAGGGTTAGGGTTAGGGTTAGGGTTAGGGTTAGGGTTAGGGTTAGGGTTAGGGTTAGGGTTAGGGTTAGGGTTAGGGTTAGGGTTAGGGTTAGGGTTAGGGTTAGGGTTAGGGTTAGGGTTAGGGTTAGGGTTAGGGTTAGGGTTAGGGTTAGGGTTAGGGTTAGGGTTAGGGTTAGGGTTAGGGTTAGGGTTAGGGTTAGGGTTAGGGTTAGGGTTAGGGTTAGGGTTAGGGTTAGGGTTAGGGTTAGGGTTAGGGTTAGGGTTAGGGTTAGGGTTAGGGTTAGGGTTAGGGTTAGGGTTAGGGTTAGGGTTAGGGTTAGGGTTAGGGTTAGGGTTAGGGTTAGGGTTAGGGTTAGGGTTAGGGTTAGGGTTAGGGTTAGGGTTAGGGTTAGGGTTAGGGTTAGGGTTAGGGTTAGGGTTAGGGTTAGGGTTAGGGTTAGGGTTAGGGTTAGGGTTAGGGTTAGGGTTAGGGTTAGGGTTAGGGTTAGGGTTAGGGTTAGGGTTAGGGTTAGGGTTAGGGTTAGGGTTAGGGTTAGGGTTAGGGTTAGGGTTAGGGTTAGGGTTAGGGTTAGGGTTAGGGTTAGGGTTAGGGTTAGGGTTAGGGTTAGGGTTAGGGTTAGGGTTAGGGTTAGGGTTAGGGTTAGGGTTAGGGTTAGGGTTAGGGTTAGGGTTAGGGTTAGGGTTAGGGTTAGGGTTAGGGTTAGGGTTAGGGTTAGGGTTAGGGTTAGGGTTAGGGTTAGGGTTAGGGTTAGGGTTAGGGTTAGGGTTAGGGTTAGGGTTAGGGTTAGGGTTAGGGTTAGGGTTAGGGTTAGGGTTAGGGTTAGGGTTAGGGTTAGGGTTAGGGTTAGGGTTAGGGTTAGGGTTAGGGTTAGGGTTAGGGTTAGGGTTAGGGTTAGGGTTAGGGTTAGGGTTAGGGTTAGGGTTAGGGTTAGGGTTAGGGTTAGGGTTAGGGTTAGGGTTAGGGTTAGGGTTAGGGTTAGGGTTAGGGTTAGGGTTAGGGTTAGGGTTAGGGTTAGGGTTAGGGTTAGGGTTAGGGTTAGGGTTAGGGTTAGGGTTAGGGTTAGGGTTAGGGTTAGGGTTAGGGTTAGGGTTAGGGTTAGGGTTAGGGTTAGGGTTAGGGTTAGGGTTAGGGTTAGGGTTAGGGTTAGGGTTAGGGTTAGGGTTAGGGTTAGGGTTAGGGTTAGGGTTAGGGTTAGGGTTAGGGTTAGGGTTAGGGTTAGGGTTAGGGTTAGGGTTAGGGTTAGGGTTAGGGTTAGGGTTAGGGTTAGGGTTAGGGTTAGGGTTAGGGTTAGGGTTAGGGTTAGGGTTAGGGTTAGGGTTAGGGTTAGGGTTAGGGTTAGGGTTAGGGTTAG
This sequence comes from Heloderma suspectum, assembly GCF_057233095.1. Lineage (NCBI taxonomy): Eukaryota > Metazoa > Chordata > Lepidosauria > Squamata > Helodermatidae > Heloderma > Heloderma suspectum. Next base: position 7,071 of record NC_139476.1, on the reverse strand, counting down.
GGTTAGGGTTAGGGTTAGGGTTAGGGTTAGGGTTAGGGTTAGGGTTAGGGTTAGGGTTAGGGTTAGGGTTAGGGTTAGGGTTAGGGTTAGGGTTAGGGTTAGGGTTAGGGTTAGGGTTAGGGTTAGGGTTAGGGTTAGGGTTAGGGTTAGGGTTAGGGTTAGGGTTAGGGTTAGGGTTAGGGTTAGGGTTAGGGTTAGGGTTAGGGTTAGGGTTAGGGTTAGGGTTAGGGTTAGGGTTAGGGTTAGGGTTAGGGTTAGGGTTAGGGTTAGGGTTAGGGTTAGGGTTAGGGTTAGGGTTAGGGTTAGGGTTAGGGTTAGGGTTAGGGTTAGGGTTAGGGTTAGGGTTAGGGTTAGGGTTAGGGTTAGGGTTAGGGTTAGGGTTAGGGTTAGGGTTAGGGTTAGGGTTAGGGTTAGGGTTAGGGTTAGGGTTAGGGTTAGGGTTAGGGTTAGGGTTAGGGTTAGGGTTAGGGTTAGGGTTAGGGTTAGGGTTAGGGTTAGGGTTAGGGTTAGGGTTAGGGTTAGGGTTAGGGTTAGGGTTAGGGTTAGGGTTAGGGTTAGGGTTAGGGTTAGGGTTAGGGTTAGGGTTAGGGTTAGGGTTAGGGTTAGGGTTAGGGTTAGGGTTAGGGTTAGGGTTAGGGTTAGGGTTAGGGTTAGGGTTAGGGTTAGGGTTAGGGTTAGGGTTAGGGTTAGGGTTAGGGTTAGGGTTAGGGTTAGGGTTAGGGTTAGGGTTAGGGTTAGGGTTAGGGTTAGGGTTAGGGTTAGGGTTAGGGTTAGGGTTAGGGTTAGGGTTAGGGTTAGGGTTAGGGTTAGGGTTAGGGTTAGGGTTAGGGTTAGGGTTAGGGTTAGGGTTAGGGTTAGGGTTAGGGTTAGGGTTAGGGTTAGGGTTAGGGTTAGGGTTAGGGTTAGGGTTAGGGTTAGGGTTAGGGTTAGGGTTAGGGTTAGGGTTAGGGTTAGGGTTAGGGTTAGGGTTAGGGTTAGGGTTAGGGTTAGGGTTAGGGTTAGGGTTAGGGTTAGGGTTAGGGTTAGGGTTAGGGTTAGGGTTAGGGTTAGGGTTAGGGTTAGGGTTAGGGTTAGGGTTAGGGTTAGGGTTAGGGTTAGGGTTAGGGTTAGGGTTAGGGTTAGGGTTAGGGTTAGGGTTAGGGTTAGGGTTAGGGTTAGGGTTAGGGTTAGGGTTAGGGTTAGGGTTAGGGTTAGGGTTAGGGTTAGGGTTAGGGTTAGGGTTAGGGTTAGGGTTAGGGTTAGGGTTAGGGTTAGGGTTAGGGTTAGGGTTAGGGTTAGGGTTAGGGTTAGGGTTAGGGTTAGGGTTAGGGTTAGGGTTAGGGTTAGGGTTAGGGTTAGGGTTAGGGTTAGGGTTAGGGTTAGGGTTAGGGTTAGGGTTAGGGTTAGGGTTAGGGTTAGGGTTAGGGTTAGGGTTAGGGTTAGGGTTAGGGTTAGGGTTAGGGTTAGGGTTAGGGTTAGGGTTAGGGTTAGGGTTAGGGTTAGGGTTAGGGTTAGGGTTAGGGTTAGGGTTAGGGTTAGGGTTAGGGTTAGGGTTAGGGTTAGGGTTAGGGTTAGGGTTAGGGTTAGGGTTAGGGTTAGGGTTAGGGTTAGGGTTAGGGTTAGGGTTAGGGTTAGGGTTAGGGTTAGGGTTAGGGTTAGGGTTAGGGTTAGGGTTAGGGTTAGGGTTAGGGTTAGGGTTAGGGTTAGGGTTAGGGTTAGGGTTAGGGTTAGGGTTAGGGTTAGGGTTAGGGTTAGGGTTAGGGTTAGGGTTAGGGTTAGGGTTAGGGTTAGGGTTAGGGTTAGGGTTAGGGTTAGGGTTAGGGTTAGGGTTAGGGTTAGGGTTAGGGTTAGGGTTAGGGTTAGGGTTAGGGTTAGGGTTAGGGTTAGGGTTAGGGTTAGGGTTAGGGTTAGGGTTAGGGTTAGGGTTAGGGTTAGGGTTAGGGTTAGGGTTAGGGTTAGGGTTAGGGTTAGGGTTAGGGTTAGGGTTAGGGTTAGGGTTAGGGTTAGGGTTAGGGTTAGGGTTAGGGTTAGGGTTAGGGTTAGGGTTAGGGTTAGGGTTAGGGTTAGGGTTAGGGTTAGGGTTAGGGTTAGGGTTAGGGTTAGGGTTAGGGTTAGGGTTAGGGTTAGGGTTAGGGTTAGGGTTAGGGTTAGGGTTAGGGTTAGGGTTAGGGTTAGGGTTAGGGTTAGGGTTAGGGTTAGGGTTAGGGTTAGGGTTAGGGTTAGGGTTAGGGTTAGGGTTAGGGTTAGGGTTAGGGTTAGGGTTAGGGTTAGGGTTAGGGTTAGGGTTAGGGTTAGGGTTAGGGTTAGGGTTAGGGTTAGGGTTAGGGTTAGGGTTAGGGTTAGGGTTAGGGTTAGGGTTAGGGTTAGGGTTAGGGTTAGGGTTAGGGTTAGGGTTAGGGTTAGGGTTAGGGTTAGGGTTAGGGTTAGGGTTAGGGTTAGGGTTAGGGTTAGGGTTAGGGTTAGGGTTAGGGTTAGGGTTAGGGTTAGGGTTAGGGTTAGGGTTAGGGTTAGGGTTAGGGTTAGGGTTAGGGTTAGGGTTAGGGTTAGGGTTAGGGTTAGGGTTAGGGTTAGGGTTAGGGTTAGGGTTAGGGTTAGGGTTAGGGTTAGGGTTAGGGTTAGGGTTAGGGTTAGGGTTAGGGTTAGGGTTAGGGTTAGGGTTAGGGTTAGGGTTAGGGTTAGGGTTAGGGTTAGGGTTAGGGTTAGGGTTAGGGTTAGGGTTAGGGTTAGGGTTAGGGTTAGGGTTAGGGTTAGGGTTAGGGTTAGGGTTAGGGTTAGGGTTAGGGTTAGGGTTAGGGTTAGGGTTAGGGTTAGGGTTAGGGTTAGGGTTAGGGTTAGGGTTAGGGTTAGGGTTAGGGTTAGGGTTAGGGTTAGGGTTAGGGTTAGGGTTAGGGTTAGGGTTAGGGTTAGGGTTAGGGTTAGGGTTAGGGTTAGGGTTAGGGTTAGGGTTAGGGTTAGGGTTAGGGTTAGGGTTAGGGTTAGGGTTAGGGTTAGGGTTAGGGTTAGGGTTAGGGTTAGGGTTAGGGTTAGGGTTAGGGTTAGGGTTAGGGTTAGGGTTAGGGTTAGGGTTAGGGTTAGGGTTAGGGTTAGGGTTAGGGTTAGGGTTAGGGTTAGGGTTAGGGTTAGGGTTAGGGTTAGGGTTAGGGTTAGGGTTAGGGTTAGGGTTAGGGTTAGGGTTAGGGTTAGGGTTAGGGTTAGGGTTAGGGTTAGGGTTAGGGTTAGGGTTAGGGTTAGGGTTAGGGTTAGGGTTAGGGTTAGGGTTAGGGTTAGGGTTAGGGTTAGGGTTAGGGTTAGGGTTAGGGTTAGGGTTAGGGTTAGGGTTAGGGTTAGGGTTAGGGTTAGGGTTAGGGTTAGGGTTAGGGTTAGGGTTAGGGTTAGGGTTAGGGTTAGGGTTAGGGTTAGGGTTAGGGTTAGGGTTAGGGTTAGGGTTAGGGTTAGGGTTAGGGTTAGGGTTAGGGTTAGGGTTAGGGTTAGGGTTAGGGTTAGGGTTAGGGTTAGGGTTAGGGTTAGGGTTAGGGTTAGGGTTAGGGTTAGGGTTAGGGTTAGGGTTAGGGTTAGGGTTAGGGTTAGGGTTAGGGTTAGGGTTAGGGTTAGGGTTAGGGTTAGGGTTAGGGTTAGGGTTAGGGTTAGGGTTAGGGTTAGGGTTAGGGTTAGGGTTAGGGTTAGGGTTAGGGTTAGGGTTAGGGTTAGGGTTAGGGTTAGGGTTAGGGTTAGGGTTAGGGTTAGGGTTAGGGTTAGGGTTAGGGTTAGGGTTAGGGTTAGGGTTAGGGTTAGGGTTAGGGTTAGGGTTAGGGTTAGGGTTAGGGTTAGGGTTAGGGTTAGGGTTAGGGTTAGGGTTAGGGTTAGGGTTAGGGTTAGGGTTAGGGTTAGGGTTAGGGTTAGGGTTAGGGTTAGGGTTAGGGTTAGGGTTAGGGTTAGGGTTAGGGTTAGGGTTAGGGTTAGGGTTAGGGTTAGGGTTAGGGTTAGGGTTAGGGTTAGGGTTAGGGTTAGGGTTAGGGTTAGGGTTAGGGTTAGGGTTAGGGTTAGGGTTAGGGTTAGGGTTAGGGTTAGGGTTAGGGTTAGGGTTAGGGTTAGGGTTAGGGTTAGGGTTAGGGTTAGGGTTAGGGTTAGGGTTAGGGTTAGGGTTAGGGTTAGGGTTAGGGTTAGGGTTAGGGTTAGGGTTAGGGTTAGGGTTAGGGTTAGGGTTAGGGTTAGGGTTAGGGTTAGGGTTAGGGTTAGGGTTAGGGTTAGGGTTAGGGTTAGGGTTAGGGTTAGGGTTAGGGTTAGGGTTAGGGTTAGGGTTAGGGTTAGGGTTAGGGTTAGGGTTAGGGTTAGGGTTAGGGTTAGGGTTAGGGTTAGGGTTAGGGTTAGGGTTAGGGTTAGGGTTAGGGTTAGGGTTAGGGTTAGGGTTAGGGTTAGGGTTAGGGTTAGGGTTAGGGTTAGGGTTAGGGTTAGGGTTAGGGTTAGGGTTAGGGTTAGGGTTAGGGTTAGGGTTAGGGTTAGGGTTAGGGTTAGGGTTAGGGTTAGGGTTAGGGTTAGGGTTAGGGTTAGGGTTAGGGTTAGGGTTAGGGTTAGGGTTAGGGTTAGGGTTAGGGTTAGGGTTAGGGTTAGGGTTAGGGTTAGGGTTAGGGTTAGGGTTAGGGTTAGGGTTAGGGTTAGGGTTAGGGTTAGGGTTAGGGTTAGGGTTAGGGTTAGGGTTAGGGTTAGGGTTAGGGTTAGGGTTAGGGTTAGGGTTAGGGTTAGGGTTAGGGTTAGGGTTAGGGTTAGGGTTAGGGTTAGGGTTAGGGTTAGGGTTAGGGTTAGGGTTAGGGTTAGGGTTAGGGTTAGGGTTAGGGTTAGGGTTAGGGTTAGGGTTAGGGTTAGGGTTAGGGTTAGGGTTAGGGTTAGGGTTAGGGTTAGGGTTAGGGTTAGGGTTAGGGTTAGGGTTAGGGTTAGGGTTAGGGTTAGGGTTAGGGTTAGGGTTAGGGTTAGGGTTAGGGTTAGGGTTAGGGTTAGGGTTAGGGTTAGGGTTAGGGTTAGGGTTAGGGTTAGGGTTAGGGTTAGGGTTAGGGTTAGGGTTAGGGTTAGGGTTAGGGTTAGGGTTAGGGTTAGGGTTAGGGTTAGGGTTAGGGTTAGGGTTAGGGTTAGGGTTAGGGTTAGGGTTAGGGTTAGGGTTAGGGTTAGGGTTAGGGTTAGGGTTAGGGTTAGGGTTAGGGTTAGGGTTAGGGTTAGGGTTAGGGTTAGGGTTAGGGTTAGGGTTAGGGTTAGGGTTAGGGTTAGGGTTAGGGTTAGGGTTAGGGTTAGGGTTAGGGTTAGGGTTAGGGTTAGGGTTAGGGTTAGGGTTAGGGTTAGGGTTAGGGTTAGGGTTAGGGTTAGGGTTAGGGTTAGGGTTAGGGTTAGGGTTAGGGTTAGGGTTAGGGTTAGGGTTAGGGTTAGGGTTAGGGTTAGGGTTAGGGTTAGGGTTAGGGTTAGGGTTAGGGTTAGGGTTAGGGTTAGGGTTAGGGTTAGGGTTAGGGTTAGGGTTAGGGTTAGGGTTAGGGTTAGGGTTAGGGTTAGGGTTAGGGTTAGGGTTAGGGTTAGGGTTAGGGTTAGGGTTAGGGTTAGGGTTAGGGTTAGGGTTAGGGTTAGGGTTAGGGTTAGGGTTAGGGTTAGGGTTAGGGTTAGGGTTAGGGTTAGGGTTAGGGTTAGGGTTAGGGTTAGGGTTAGGGTTAGGGTTAGGGTTAGGGTTAGGGTTAGGGTTAGGGTTAGGGTTAGGGTTAGGGTTAGGGTTAGGGTTAGGGTTAGGGTTAGGGTTAGGGTTAGGGTTAGGGTTAGGGTTAGGGTTAGGGTTAGGGTTAGGGTTAGGGTTAGGGTTAGGGTTAGGGTTAGGGTTAGGGTTAGGGTTAGGGTTAGGGTTAGGGTTAGGGTTAGGGTTAGGGTTAGGGTTAGGGTTAGGGTTAGGGTTAGGGTTAGGGTTAGGGTTAGGGTTAGGGTTAGGGTTAGGGTTAGGGTTAGGGTTAGGGTTAGGGTTAGGGTTAGGGTTAGGGTTAGGGTTAGGGTTAGGGTTAGGGTTAGGGTTAGGGTTAGGGTTAGGGTTAGGGTTAGGGTTAGGGTTAGGGTTAGGGTTAGGGTTAGGGTTAGGGTTAGGGTTAGGGTTAGGGTTAGGGTTAGGGTTAGGGTTAGGGTTAGGGTTAGGGTTAGGGTTAGGGTTAGGGTTAGGGTTAGGGTTAGGGTTAGGGTTAGGGTTAGGGTTAGGGTTAGGGTTAGGGTTAGGGTTAGGGTTAGGGTTAGGGTTAGGGTTAGGGTTAGGGTTAGGGTTAGGGTTAGGGTTAGGGTTAGGGTTAGGGTTAGGGTTAGGGTTAGGGTTAGGGTTAGGGTTAGGGTTAGGGTTAGGGTTAGGGTTAGGGTTAGGGTTAGGGTTAGGGTTAGGGTTAGGGTTAGGGTTAGGGTTAGGGTTAGGGTTAGGGTTAGGGTTAGGGTTAGGGTTAGGGTTAGGGTTAGGGTTAGGGTTAGGGTTAGGGTTAGGGTTAGGGTTAGGGTTAGGGTTAGGGTTAGGGTTAGGGTTAGGGTTAGGGTTAGGGTTAGGGTTAGGGTTAGGGTTAGGGTTAGGGTTAGGGTTAGGGTTAGGGTTAGGGTTAGGGTTAGGGTTAGGGTTAGGGTTAGGGTTAGGGTTAGGGTTAGGGTTAGGGTTAGGGTTAGGGTTAGGGTTAGGGTTAGGGTTAGGGTTAGGGTTAGGGTTAGGGTTAGGGTTAGGGTTAGGGTTAGGGTTAGGGTTAGGGTTAGGGTTAGGGTTAGGGTTAGGGTTAGGGTTAGGGTTAGGGTTAGGGTTAGGGTTAGGGTTAGGGTTAGGGTTAGGGTTAGGGTTAGGGTTAGGGTTAGGGTTAGGGTTAGGGTTAGGGTTAGGGTTAGGGTTAGGGTTAGGGTTAGGGTTAGGGTTAGGGTTAGGGTTAGGGTTAGGGTTAGGGTTAGGGTTAGGGTTAGGGTTAGGGTTAGGGTTAGGGTTAGGGTTAGGGTTAGGGTTAGGGTTAGGGTTAGGGTTAGGGTTAGGGTTAGGGTTAGGGTTAGGGTTAGGGTTAGGGTTAGGGTTAGGGTTAGGGTTAGGGTTAGGGTTAGGGTTAGGGTTAGGGTTAGGGTTAGGGTTAGGGTTAGGGTTAGGGT